>NC_140232.1:4953881-5173881 GCF_951802725.1 Rutilus rutilus
TTTTCACCACAGGGAGACTTTAGGATGTTGTTTGCATTATAGAAAGAATAATGTGTGTGCATTTATTAGCATTTTATGAACCATGGCTTGAACAGTTATCAAAACCACAATATTGGAGACATGCTGAAGATTTTTTTGATGTACCATAACGCTTCTCAGCACACACACACACACACACACACACACACACACACACTATGAAAATACATTTTACGTATTCCTTCCTCTCGTGTTCTGATGTGATCTGATCCAGCCACCATCAAACTGTCTATCACACCTCTCACCTTCACCAGACTGTCTTCTCATCTCTAGTTCACACGTCACACACTGTGAAACACATTCTCACACTCTGTTCTTCTCATTTCGCTCTGTCTGATTATGTGCAGAATGAACAGATTGAATTGAAGCTCATAATTATGGCTCTACGAAATAACTGAAATAACTCATCCAATGATCCAATACAAGTCCCATTTCAAGCTTGGAAATTGACAGTGACAGAGACAGATAAATACGTATAACTAAAAACTCATTGGCAATTTATACTTAGACGGTTTACTCTGGGATACTTTTATGAAAAGTGTGTGTGGTGCCTGTCTGTGCAAAAAGGGTTGCAATGATAGATGTTGCATGTGTGGGTTAACGTTATTTCACCAAATAGAACATGTTCCTGGATCAACAGTGTTGTTGATCCCAGAACAACATTTCAATCAACCAATCAGATTTGAGGGATTGGTTTTTTAGTTACAGTTTTATTTTTTAAATTGCTTACACACAGCTTTTGAAACTATGGTTCCATTTCTCAAAACTCAACACACAAAACCACAAAACACACACACAAGATGCAAAATCTTCTGTCACACATCTCTTGCAAAAGCAAACACTTCATTCAAAACTATTTTAACTCTTCTAAAAATGCTGTTTTTGTGTAGTAACTCTACACACAAACATAAAATGATTAGCCACATGCAATCCAAACTACACACAGATATGAAAGATGTAAACCAATATTCTCTTGTGTATTTTGCTTCAGTGTGCAGTGGAGTTTGTCATAGCACTCACACGTATGTGCAGAAATACACTTTATTTACATTATGCATGCACAACTGATGAATTTTACAGTTATTGAACTGAAGTGAATCAATACTGAGGTAGCTTGAGCTCTATAATGACAATATTGGCTTGTTAGAGCTGCTTTACAGCAAAATTTGAATTTGTTACTATTGTGAAGCTGCTGTGAAATAATCTATATTGTATAAAACACTTTAGAAAAAAAGTTGACTTTCTGACTTTGCATGTATATTCAGAGTGTGTGTATACATATATATATACACTCACCTAAAGGATTATTAGGAACACCATACTAATACTGTGTTTGACCCCCTTTCGCCTTCAGAACTGCCTTAATTCTACGTGGCATTGATTCAACATGGTGCTGAAAGCATTCTTTAGAAATGTTGGCCCATATTGATAGGATAGCATCTTGCAGTTGATGGAGATTTGTGGGATGCACATCCAGGGCACGAAGCTCCCGTTCCACCACATCCCAAAGATGCTCTATTGGGTTGAGATCTGGTGACTGCGGGGGCCATTTTAGTACAGTGAACTCATTGTTATGTTCAAGAAACCAATTTGAAATGATTTGAGCTTTGTGACATGGTGCATTATCCTGCTGGAAGTAGCCATCAGAGGATGGGTACATGGTGGTCATAAAGGGATGGACATGGTCAGAAACAATGCTCAGGTAGGCCGTGGCATTTAAACGATGCCCAAATGGCACTAAGGGGCCTAAAGTGTGCCAAGAAAACATCCCCCACACCATTACACCACCACCACCAGCCTGCACAGTGGTAACAAGGCATGATGGATCCATGTTCTCATTCTGTTTACGCCAAATTCTGACTCTACCATCTGAATGTCTCAACAGAAATCGAGACTCATCAGACCAGGCAACATTTTTCCAGTCTTCAACTGTCCAATTTTGGTGAGCTCGTGCAAATTGTAGCCTCTTTTTCCTATTTGTAGTGGAGATGAGTGGTACCCGGTGGGGTCTTCTGCTGTTGTAGCCCATCCGCCTCAAGGTTGAGTGTGTTGTGGCTTCACAAATGCTTTGCTGCATACCTCGGTTGTAACGAGTGGTTATTTCAGTCAAAGTTGCTCTTCTATCAGCTTGAATCAGTCGGCCCATTCTCCTCTGACCTCTAGCATCAACAAGGCATTTTCGCCCACAGGACTGCCGCATACTGGATGTTTTTCCCTTTTCACACCATTCTTTGTAAACCCTAGAAATGGTTGTGCGTGAAAATCCCAGTAACTGAGCAGATTGTGAAATACTCAGACCGGCCCGTCTGGCACCAACAACCATGCCACGCTCAAAATTGCTTAAATCACATTTCTTTCCCATTCTGACATTCAGTTTGGAGTTCAGGAGATTGTCTTGACCAGGACCACACCCCTAAATGCATTGAAGCAACTGCCATGTGATTGGTTGATTAGACAACTGCATTAATGAGAAATTGAACAGGGGTTCCTAATAATCCTTTAGGTTAGTGTATATACATATATAAATGGCTGTATATGTGTGTACACTGAACAAAATTATAAATGCAACACTTTTGTTTTTGCCCCCATTTTTCAAGAGCTGAACTCAACTTTTTCTATGTACACAAAAGGCCTATTTCTCTCAAAAGTTGTTCACAAATCTGTCTAAATCTGTGTTAGTGAGCACTTCTCCTTTGCCGAGATAATCCATCCACCTCACAGGTATGGCATATCAAGATGCTGATTAAACCGCATGATTATTGCACAGGTGTGCCTTAGGCTGGCTGTGTATTATTATTTTGTATATATAAATACACACACTTGCATGTATTTATTTAAGAAATATTTGCATGTATATACTGTATATATTAACATATAATTTATATTATATATAAATATAAATATTTGTATATATAAATAACAAATTTTTCTTACATGTAAGTGTGTGTATTTATATATACAAAATACTTATACACAGTACACACACATTTATTATGTAAACACAAACTTTTATTTTGGATGCGATTAATCGCGATTAATCTTTTCACAGCCCTAATATATATATATATATATATATATATATATATATATATATATATATATATATATATATACATATATACAATTACGTTTTAAATACACTTAACACAACACATTATACAGAGGAACAATATACAATAAATTAAACAGACAGTGTTGACAGCAAAATCAAGGAGTATACAACATATGTGATATATCACAATACACATTACACAAAGAGATTGATGTTAGGGCTGTAACACAGAGATATTCACCGTGCGCATAGCATGTGTGAAATGGTGTAGTCTGCACTGGCTGTATTGTACTGTATTAGTTGCAGTTCAGCAGTCTGATAGCCCAAGGGAACAAGGTGTCCCGCAGCCGACTGATACGGTCAAGATGCTTCGATGTCGTCTGCCTGATGGTAACAATGAGAGGAGTCCGTGGCTTGGCTGGTTGGAGTCACTAATGATCCTCTGAATGTACCTCCAATGTACTGATTGTTTAAAGTTTTACTTTAGTTTGAATTTCAAATCATTGTTTTTGTCATGCTTTAAAGTACACATATTTTGATGTGTTGACTAACATACTAAAGCACATTTAAAGTACTTAATTATCATTCTAACTGTAGTGTGTTATTTGATATTACATTTAAAGTTAATATATTTTACATGTACTAAAGTGCAACTTCGTCATTACAAATGTGTTATTACAAATGTATTTAAATACATGACATACAAGTTTCAGTAGAAGTGACTTTAAAGTGTATTTTAGTTTACCGTAAATGCTTGTCAGTACATTCGGCAGTACACTTTACCATATTTCAAAGAAGTAATTATAAAATTACACTTACCCTGGTTTCACAGACAGGGCTTAAGACTAGTCCTAGACTAAAATGTAAGTCTGAGCTGTTTCCACTGAAATAAACTCGCACTGACTGATCTTAAAAATATATCAGTGCCTTTTTAGTTTTAAGATGCACATCGGTAATGTTTTTTTCTAAGCATGTTTATAAAAATTACTTAAATGTCCTAATTGATCTATGGTCTAATCCTGGCTTAGTCTAAGCCCTGTCTGTGAAACCGGGCCTTAAAGATGTACTTAAGTCCTTCTTAAGTGGGTCAAAAAAGCACTCTTAAGTTCAACTGATTGCATTTAATATAAATTCAAACTATAATACATAATTTCGGTCACACTTTATTTGACAGTGTCCTTGTTACATGTTACATTTAGTTACTGTTGTAATTTCTATAAATTGTGCGTAATTACATGCAACTAACCCTAATCCTAACCCTATACTAAATACAGGTAGTTCATTATTATTGCTCAGTACTTAAAGGAACACGCCGACTTTTTGGGACTTTAGCTTATTCACCGTATCCCCCAGAGTTAGATGAGTCCATACATACCCTTCTCATCTCCGTGTGTGCCGTAACTCTGTCTGACGCACCCACCGCTAGCCTAGCTTAGCACAAAGACTGGAGGTAAACGGCTCCAACTAGCATACTGCTCCCAATAAGTGACTAAATAACGCCAACATTTTCCTATTTCCATGTTGTGATTTGTATAATCACAGCGTGTACAAATAACAAGGTCACATGAGACATAGCCATCTTCTAACCGTATACATACTGGGAACTATATTCTCAGAAGGCGAAGCTCTGTTTCTTCTGCGGAGTGATTTACTCCAACTATGAGCGAACTCTCTGCTCCTCACCACTGGGCTTCTCAGGTGCTGCGAGCAAATCACTCCGCCCAAGAGGCAGAGCTTTGTCTTCTGAAAATATAGTTCCCAGTATGTATACGGTTAGAAGATGGCTGTGTCTCATGTGACCTTGTTATTTGTACACGCTGTGACTATACAAATCACAACATGGAAATAGGAAAATGTTGGCGTTATTTTGTCACTTATTGGGAGCAGTATGCTAGCTGGAGCCGTTTACCTCCAGTCTTTGTGCTAAGCTAGGCTAGCGGTGGGTGCATCAGGCAGAGTTACGGCACGCACGGAGATGAGAAGGGTATGTATGGACTTATCTAACTCTGGGGGATACGGTGAATGAGCTAAAGTCCCAAAAAGTCGGCGTGTTCCTTTAAATGTATAATTACACTGTAACACGGACATTAAAATAAAATGTACCCCAAATTTAATTGCAATTTTAATGCAATTAAGTGTCTAAAAACATTACATTCAGTTCACACTTAAGTATATTTTTTTAAATGACATTATATCTGTGATGAGTATTCTTTATAAAATGATGCTAAATTGTACAATTTTTTCACAAGAGTTAGAAACCCACAACAATGTAACCACATATTTAGGATTGCTGGGCCAATTGTATAGTGATTTAAAAATAATCTATTAAAAAACAACTGTCAGTCAACCATAATTCTGAATACTGATGTGTCTCTATGGTATTTAAGGCCCTGGCAATCACTGCAGAGTCTGAGGTAGATTCTTCTAGCTGCTCTTTGCTGTCACTCCAGAGAGGATGGTGAGTTAGGTGTTGCACTACATTAACATCTCGTTCTCGTGGGATGAGTGTTGAGACCACGTGAACACTCCCCCACAGTGCCACACAGACGGCTCTGGATAAGCCTCATTTCCTACATAGGACCCAATTTAAGAAGCGACAAATGTAGGCTGAATCTCTCCACAATGTGGAAGATATTTTCTAGTGTATATGATGTGGAGTGGACCTATTTTTGACAAAATGTGACAAGATTCAAAGTTATGCAAATGGTTCATAATTGTTCACCTTCTTAATGACGAGCTGTCAAGGAAAAGAATACAGTGTCCTTGACTGAGCAGTTTAATTTCTCATTTCTAATATCATTTCACACTGATACATTAGTTATTCACTACTTTCTAAAGACTGACTGTTAGTTTCCCCAGAATGAATAGATGGTAAATGTTTTTAATATTATCATACCATTGACACTGTCTTGCCATAAAATATTCAAATAGTAATTTTCTGTCTAAAGAATTCATTATTATGATATGAAGATTATGGTAGGAACTTTTGATTTGCTTTGGATTACTGCTGCAGTCACATTTGTTGTGAGTTGTTCAGTGAATTTTCACAGGCAAAATCCATAATTTCAACAGGAATCCACGCGATTGGGAATTTCACGTTGGGGCAAAAGATTTCCCCACGTTTCGCAACGGATTCAAGTTGGTCACGTGGATTCACCATGGAGAAAGCTTCATGCTCGTGCGGTGCATTGTGGGATTGACAGCAGACTGGAGAAATTGTTGCGAGCGGCCGATAGCGTCATAAGGTTGGGTGGTTCTCTTAATGCAAATAAATAAATAAAGCGATCGGGCGGCAGCCGATCTTTCAGGTAGTGACATCTCGTGAGTGTTTAAAAATATGTAGATTCGAGGGGCGGCACCAAGCGTGCATTTGAAAATCTCACTGCACGCAATTGGATAACACTACGACCAATCACAACAAGTTATCGCTTAGCTACCAGCGGAGCTAACTGGTAGATTAGACTCTTACCGTATCCGGTCGGCAAAACAGCAAAAACGCCCTTCTTGCAAAGGAACGATTCGAGCGCCGTCTTCTGTTCCTCTTTTAGAGAAAAAGTCTCAATCTTTCATTGTAGCGGCCAAAGCCGTTTCAAACAAATGGTGTTCATCCATAGCCATCTTGCAATGTTTACTCATGACTTCGACGTCGCAGCGCTGTCGTCATCTCGCCTCTGGCCCGCCTCTATCAGATAACCCGATGTGATTGGTGCAGCTCGGATAGAGGGGCATATTTAATGAGCATCATTACTCGACACCAGAGTAACTCGCTGAGCAAATTCAACTTGTGCTCTCGCGAGAACTCTGGATTACCAGGGTAGTTGTTACATACAGTATGTGTTAAATATTGGAGTTTTGATGCTTTCATTGTGATTATACTGGCTGGGTTTACAAAAGTAAAAATGACAGAATCTTCACCTGGGGCATTGTCAAGTTGGTCATGTGGATTTGCCATGTTGCCCAACAGAAAGCTGCTTGATTTAGAAAGACTTCTTTGTGAGCTGTGCTTAATACGTCACTACATTATTGACAATAGACCTTTTTTGCCCATGAAATTTCGCTAATTTAACACTCTTTATTCATGAAATTACCAGTGCCAGAACTGTGAGCATCCTGGGATAACCATGATTTGACCAGCATAATTTTGATCCTAAAACAATGTTCCTGTTATACACTCAGAATGTAAAAGGTTGAGGTTATAGAGCCTTGAACATTCTTATCAGCCATCATTCCCTTTGATTTGGATAGTTCAAGTGGGGGGTTGGACAATTTTTTCTTTAACCACAAAAGATGTTCTACTTGACAAAATAAACCTTTGTCCTGTGCCCCAGATGAACATTACCACCATTTAATAGCTTCTAGTGATAAATCCACACTCCTACCCATACTCATTTAAACCCACGTCACTATCTCTCACATATGTAGGACAAAAATCTGAATTATAAAGATTTAAAAGTAGGTACAGAGTGCAGTCCGACTGCTTAGTAGTGGTCTGTGAATGGACAAACAACATAATTTGGAAATGTCAATTACAAGTGCACCAGGAAGCCCCAGGTAGGTCCAGATAAAACCCGCAGAACAGATTAAACATTTGAACAAGAAGAGGCTCTATATGGATTGTTCCAGAAAACACAGTGTGTGTTTAATGACACTGCTCTTATGGAAGTGTGCCTCTAATGGGAATGAGCATTACATTTCTTCGAAGTCTCAAGAATAATTGAGTCTTAATGTGGTTCTTTATAGGACTTTTAATATCTTACCAGAATGTAGACTGTAATACACTGCAGTAGATGAAATATTGAGGTATGCATTTTGTGAAATTTATGATAATTTTTTTTTGATAAGTTTTGAGTTGTGAACAATGCAAAACCTTGCCAGTTATAAGTCATCCATTATTCTTAGTATAAATGACTAGCTGTCATAAAATCAACCGTTTAAGTCAACCATTAAAAAAATAAATCATGTTTGCACACATAGTTCACTGAACCCATTATTGACATCTGTTAAATAACTCTTACTTTGATTATTCCTCTCAAACAACATTTATACTTTTCAAAACATTTAATTCAAATCAAAAAATGTATTGCCCACATATCTAAAACAACAAAAGCTATCAATTTTATATACTGCACCTTTAAAGGCCCCATGAAATTAAATGTAACTTTTGTTGGCTTTTACTATGAATATGTTAGCCTTACTGTTATCTATAAGCTAGTGTGCTCCAAAACAATGACAAAATTCACATTTAGAAGATATAAGCAAAACTTACAGTCTCTCACTTCTGCCAATATCAATGATTTTGATGACATCACTCTGCACTTCAGCTTCTCATCAGATTTTCTGTCCAGTCAAACGCTCTCTAGAATCTGAAGCTCCGCCCCCTTCATTATAAATGGACGCTGAAGCTGCGGCTGAAATCCGTCATTTGTTCACACAATTGCTATTTTCTACATGGTGAATGGCACATAGTTCACTATATATGGGATAGGGAATGATTCAGACGGTGTAAATCTGCTTTCCATCGGGGCAAATGATGTTAGTGTCACGCGAACCGCCACAGCTCCGGTCCAGAGACACGACACACAGAGCGGATCATATGATCGAGTCGCTGCAGACCAGAAAACGTATCGAACCCTTTTGAAAAAGTTTAGGAGGAAACTGCGAACTGCGGCTTTATTGAGCTCAACAGCTCTGGCTGAGCTGTGACAAACTAAACGCTATTGGCTATTTTAAAAAAGGGGAGGAGCTGTTCGATATGCCCCGCCCTGTCTTCCTGTTTCAGTGGAAAATACACACTGAATAATGCTGCACCTTCAAGGCATTTCAGTGGGACTTTAAATCTGTATGTTTTTTTTGTTTTTGTTTTATGGAACATAAAAGAAGATATTTTGAAGAATGTTGGTCATCAAAACATATAGGTTGCCCTTGACTTCCAGTATTTGGATAAAAAAAAACCAATGGAAGTTAATGGGAACCGAAACTATCCCATAAAAGCTCAAAAAGCATTATGACACTTGACTTTTCCTAATTTTATGAGAACTGGTAGTTACATAGATATCACCTTCAACATGTCCAACATGAAATCAGACGACCCAGGCATGAAAAATGAATATGCAAAATATTTGTTATTATTGCTTTTTGATTAAAAAAAATGTCCTTATTGAGGTAAAACACCTTTTGACACCCTTTTCAACAGAACACTGTGCTAAAAGAGAGGGTGTGGGTTTTAAATAGGAAAAGGATTTTGAAGACTATATAATTGGAGAATTTTCTCTAGAACCCCAAAAGGAAGTGAAGTCAATGTCAACACACACACAGACACACACACACCTCTCGCGCGCTCGATATCTGAAGGCACCTCCTTCTTGCGCCTCAGGTTTGCTTGATAAACCTCAGCTCCTCAAACCACCAGTTACTCCTGCACAGCAGTGAACAGAAGCTACTGGACATCTGAGATCGAGCCGCAGGCACGGACACACACCAGGCACACACGGTAAGAAGCCTGTGAGCAGAGTTTCACAAATGGGGTTTAATTAAGGGAACTTGCCGAAACATTTAGCGTATTTGTTTCATGGTAAAACGATCTTTACAGTGTGGCATTGTGGATTCAGCCTATTTCATTTATGGATGCAGAGGGTCTGAAAGATGTTGCATAGTTTCTAAGTCGTAAACGTGAATGTGGAGACTACGATGATGTTCGCGGTTCAGGTCGGATTAATTGTTCAGTCCTGTCAGTTGGCATGATCATGGTTATGACCATCGGTCTGCATTCTATTCTATTCTATTCTATTCTATTCTATTCTATTCTATTCTATTCTATTCTATTCTATGGCACTGTTTTATTCTGTTATTTTCTATATTGATAAATTATCTTTTGTTATTTTGTTGTTCTATTCTATTTTATTCTGTTCTATTCTATTCTATTGCACTGTTTTATTCTGTTATTTTCTATATTGACAAATTCAGTTTTTTATTTTGTTCTATTCTATTCTATTCTATTCTATTCTATTCTATTCTATTCTATTCTATTCTACTGCTCTGATCTGTTCTTATTTGTTCTATTCTATTCTGTTCTGTTGTATTCTATTCTGTTTTCCTGTTCCTGTTCTAATCTGATGTTATGTTTTTTTCTATTCTGCTCTGTGCTGTTATATTCAGTTTAATGTCGTGTGTGTGTGTGTGTGTGTGTGTGTGCGCGCACCTGGTATTCCAGCCTGGTATAGGCTATAAGGCTATTATGGATAGTAATGGTTAGTTATACCCGTAAATTTTGACTTTTTGGGGAAATTTAATTTTTGTCCCTATGAGGAAAACAGCTTATAAATCACACTAAATGAAGTGTTTTGAAAATGTAAAAATGCAGAAAGTTTTCTGTGATGGGTAGATTTAGGAGTATAAAAATCATTACATCTATGGGCAGTCCCCATAACAATGGAACAATGAAACAATTTTTTGTGCATGATTGATCATAGTTCAGATATGCATATATTAGCGTTATTAACAAAGTATGTTGATCAAATGAATTGCTACGTCATCTCATTCTCATTCAAGACAGCAAAGAAATGTTGAATCTCTGTACACCAGAATGCACTACAGTCACATAGCCATTATTTATGCTTTTGCATTTATTACTATGGAAATATGCAAATATCTTTTTCATCTCAAGCTAATAGCTCTTTCAATAAGAGGCAGCCTCTTAACACAAGTGCTTGGCTCTGAAAAAACACACCATCGAGTGAAGACTCAAAGTCATTTCCACGATGGGAATGTCATGAATTCTACAGTAGATATTTATAACTGGTTTGCTGCGCTCATTATAATTGGGCTGTGCTTCTCTTCAGAGCTGTCTGAACTTCATAAATGCATAACAACCCAAGGTATCAAAGACAAAGGCAAACAGTGACGCATCAAAAGCTTTGATTCACACTCGCTGGTGAAATGGGCAAACGCTGCTTTTTCATTCTAAATGTTATTTCACACTCAACTAAAGACACCTGTTACATAACTGTATGAAGTTATTAATAAGTGCATGAGGAACAAATGTAAGCTATAAATATCTTCTGATTTTAGCTTAAGATTGAATGCAGATCAGATCAGTTTGGGCAAGGTTTGACAAGTACGAGTTTTGGAGGTCTTCACAGACAAACGTTTCAGTAAAACAGGTCTAGGACAAAGAAAGATATGTGACCCTGGACCACAAAACCAGTCACATGGGTCCATTTTTTTAAATCTGAAAGCTGAATAAATAAGCTTTCCATTGATGTATGGTTTGTTAGGATATGACAATATTTGGCCGAGATACAACTATTGAACATCTGGAATCTGAGGGTGCAAAACAATCTAAAAATGAGGGAGCATTTATGTTCACGATTGTGCTGCATTCACTCACAAAAATAAATGTTTTATATATTTACGGTAGGAAATTTACCAAATATCTTCATGGAACATGATCTTTACTTAATATCCTAATGATTTTTGGCATAATTTTGACCCATACAATGTATTGTTGGCTATTGCCACAAATATACCCGTGCGACATGTGACTGGTTTTGTGATCCAGGGTCACATGTGTCTTCTTCCTACCTTTGTGATCGTGATATTATTTTGCCTCATAAAAATAAGCATTTGCAGTCAGATTCATAAGTCATCCCAGCATTGTTAAAAATAGCATGCGTGATCTCAAGAATTCTTTCTTTTTTGAATTCTGAAACCAGTTTTTCTTTCCCGATCTCTTGTGACATGTAATGAATTATTTGAATAAATGATATTCAAATAATATTTGAGTTTTGCTTCAGAGGTCTGGAACAGTTTAACTCAAGTGTTGTTCTCTGTTTCCTTATAGGTTTTTTATTGACTTGACGTGTGATAAGATTAAATCTGACTTGACGGTTAAACATAATTGCTTGAAAAATTTCAGCATAAGTATTGGTTATATGGTCATAGAGAGGTAGTAGCTGTCGGTTTTAGGATCAAAATAAGGTATATTAGCCTTCTTGTTAGTGTTCTATCTCTGTAAAAACTAAGATGCTGTAAAAGTCTAAACGTGAGATGGCTGACAGAGTACCCGTGATCTTCCTCTCATCTTTGACATGTTCAGCTGATGGCTGCCTCTCTGATCTAAAACCAGTTTGTTTCTCTCTCCCTTATCATGGTGAAAAGTACGATCTGGAAAAAGGAAAGAGAACAGCAGCACTTAAGGACGTTTTTAGGATTCTTTGTGAAATAAAGTGACTAAGCTAACGTGAGATTCTAATCATGTACAATATGTTTACATGCATCCAAGGTCAAAAACACTTACATTTTCTCATAATATACATCGAAGCATCAGCTCTTTTCTCACAGTGTCTGAAACAGTTCAATTAAGGATTCGGTGTCTCTATAAGCCCCTCCTTTCCGAGAGCCTGCTCTGCTCTGATTGGTCAGATGGTCCAGCATGTTGTGATTGGTCGAACGCTTACAGCACGTTTCGGAAACCAAACACCCATTATCATATCTGAATTTTATCTCCAGATCTTTCTCAGCACTTGATATACAGTGATACGAACTTTAACAGTGGCGTTAGTTTTACCGTATGAATTCCAGCGCGAGTCTCATCCTTTGGAAGTGCATCAAAGTAGATCTGCTTTCGCAGCAGAAAACAGCGTCTTCTCAACATGTCGACAACACAAAACAAACTCTTCCGGTCTCAACTACAACTACAGTGTTTGAGGGCGGAGAAAAGATGTTCACGGCAGCCAATGAAGACTGGCATTATGCAAATTTCTTACATTGTTACGGTTGTAACTAGATTCATTCTTTATGAGACAATAACTCAATTTTTCATGCACTTTGATCTCCAAACAATTTTGCAGACCTTTTACATTCACAAACAGCAATATTACACTCTGCATGAAAGATCAAATCCGAAAAAGCATAATAGAGGCACTTTAAGAATGATCCGAAAAGCATCTTATTCTTTAATTGAAGTAAAGAGTTGATCATTGACCCAGATTTACTAATTTAATAACCTAGAAATATAGATTCAGATTCTTTTATAGTTTATATATTATTTTTAATGTATTTATAATTATTTTTATATATACATTTATTATTAATTTTACATAATATTATGTAATTTATGCATTCATTGTAGTTATTTAATATAATTTTTTATTTAATTATTCTTTTAAAATATATATTTTTTTCATTTAAACTGATTTAGTAATTTAATAACCTAGAAATATAGATTCAGATTCTTTTATAGTTTATTTATTATTTTTAATGTATTTATAATTATTTCATATATACATTTATTATTAATTTTTACATAATATTATGTAATTTATGCATTCATTGTAGTTATTTTATATATTTTTTTTATTTGAATTATTCTTTTAAAATATATATTTTTTCATTTAAACTTTTCTTTGTTTTAAATTGCTCAAAATCCTAAAACTCTTCAGGATCTAAAGGACAAAACCCCAGCTGTTAGCGGCTTCACATTTCTGAACCCCACTGTTAAGTAAAGCTCATGCTGTTCTTCTAAATAAATAAAAGCACAGCATGCACAGAGACATGTTTAAAACTTGCTGTATTTGAATGCAAATCATGATTTTACCCTTTAGAATATAAAACCACTGATGAATTTGTGTCCACACGGCACGGCACGGCACGCCACTGTTCATTAACTTTAATAAAACATGCATGTTTATGGGGTGTTTTTCATTTGACTGTAGCACTGCAGGTTGTGCCACATCTGAAAACTATCAAAGCAAATTTTGACAAAAACCAAACCGTCCTGCTATCACAGGGTGTGTTCGCCCATGGCAAGCTCTGTTATAAATTTAGGGCACTCTTTGCGTTATGCATGCTAATGCACAGGTGTTTGCACAAGTTGTGGCATGTTTTCCATGCAGCAATTCAAACATAATAGGCAATGTCACTTCTCTCTCCAAACACACACCAGGTATTATCATGTTTCAGAAAGAAAGGCATGGCTTGTGGTAATGTATTACAAGTTTCAGCATTACTTCATTTTTCCTTTTTAGTCATGAACTCACGCAGAACCTCTTAAAAATTCATACCTGCACTTCTGGCAAAACAGAAGTCTAGCGTCAACAGGGACCTGCAGTTTTAGCTGTTCTCAGCGACTGCGCCAGCAATGCCCTGGATGAGCGGACAGCCCTGCTGGAAAATTCATCTTTAGCTAGTTTTTGGGGGCATGGCAGCTGGTTTCTTACAAGGAGATCTATAATACCCATGAGAGATCCGTTACCTGAGCTCTAAATGCCACGTGACTTACATAGAGGGTAGGAAAATATGACGCCCTCCGCTTGTACTTGTATCTATGATAATGTAACAATAACAATACATATTTATACACACTATCTTTAAAAAGTTTGGGGTCGGTTATATTTTGTTATATTTTTGAAAGAAGTCTCTTCTGCTCACCAAGGCTGCCTTTATTTGATCAAAAATTCAGTATAATAGTAATATTGTGAATATCATTACAATTTAAAATAACTGTTTTCTATATGAATTGCCTGGTCAAAAAAAAAAAAAAAAATGCTGTTTGGATTTAAATAGGCAAATGCTGATATGATTGGATCATTATTGCAGTGATTATTATGTTTCTGGCATGTTATATGTTTGGCAACAGTCCTTCTAACTCTAATTGATGGAGTGTGTAGCTTTTCATTTCTTAAACAAGCATTTAGGAAGACACTTCGTGTTCATATTCCAGGGGTGCGTTTCCCGAAAGCATCGTTGGCCAACTATGGTCGCAAGTTCCGTCGTTACCAATAGAGTTCAATGGACATTGCGATGAACTTGCGACCATAGTTGGCCAACGATGCTTTCGGGAAACGCACCCCAGGATGACAATGTCAAGATTCATCCGGCTCAGACTGTGAAAGAATGGTTGGGAGGAGCTTGAAGAATAATTTTCTCAAGTCCAGAACTTAAATTCATTGAAAGTGTTTGGGATGTGCTGGAGGAGACTTTACAGAGTGCTGGACTCTTACTTTGTAAAGTCAAGATCTTGACCAAAAATGTATGCACCTCTTGATTTAAATAACATCACAAAATGTATTTCCATCAAGAAATGCTCAATTTTTCAAAATTACTTGTCAAATAACCAGCTAAGTCCACCTAGAACCCAGCTGACATTTAAAGCTTACGGTTACCTCCACGTTACAGGTGTCTGAAATAAGTCAACAGCAGATCTGGGCTGGCCAGAACACTCTTTCCCTCCATGTTGTCTATTTGAAGATGGAGTCGTCATGATGACTGAATTGAGAGCTCTGCGGGGAAGATGTTATTGATGTTTAAACCTTTGTGTGTGCAACCAATGGTGCATCATGTGCTCTTTGTCTCAGATATTGAACAGAGTATCTCTGCTTCATTGCAACACACTGTCACCCAGGAGGAGATTCATTGGCAGAGTCTAAAGCCTCCTAATTGAAAACAATCAGTGTCCTTTAGAGAGGGGCAGGTTAGAGATGGGGGGCAATAATGAGCTTTATTACAGCTTATCAGCCGTATATGAGGCACATCTGGGCTGAGACTCTGTGATTGATTTACTGTCACTTGTAAGTTAACTGCAAGAACCCTTTGGGATCTGTGTTAATTATACGTAAGCTAGTTATTTCTAATTAGATGGATGCTTCCATAAAGGGACTGATGGGGCTTTTCTTAAAGGGAATGATGAAAATTGCCTCATTTATTCACTGTCATGTTGTTTCAATGTTATATTTATTCCCCAAAAAGTGAATTTGTGAAGTCACGCTGCTCATTTCCATATTACAAAACAGGGCCTAAATTTAACACTCGCCAAGTGCAAAATGGCGTTGGCGAGTGTATGAAACGGTGTCAGTCGGCAGTAATTTTTTTTTTGAATTCTAACAAATGCCAAAAATTGGTCATGCCTTAAAATATCTTGAATGTAACTCGACACCCTTGTCTCATTTAGGATACGCAGTTCTATGAATATGCAAATGAGCCCCACCTCCACTCACTCACTCAGCTCAAAGATCCACTGGTTGACGATCACACGTTGATCTGATTGGTTACAAGGTAGATTGTGACGTCAGAAACACCAGCAATTTCAAAGCGTGTTTTTGAGACTGTCTTTGGTTCACTGCAGTTTTAAGGAGAAAATACTCAGAAATGCTGTCGACTTATGAATTTACACATGGTTTGTCTCAAAGCACATAAACAACATTAAAAGCTTGATTTTCACCACTGGGGGACTTTAAATATGCGCTTACTTATAACCAAAGCTCGCTGGATTTTGTTGTAGATCATTATAATGTTATGACATCCCTCCCTGCAAAAACTCATTTCTGTGAGATGGCACATCGGCACATCAACAGGGAAGAAAACATGAAAATGGATATAACCATCCAAACGTTAGTCAGAGGTGCGTTTCCCAAAAGCATCGTTAGCCAACTATGTTCGCAAGTTTCGTCGTCATCAGCGTAGTTCAACAAGTTTCCCGAAACAACAGCTCTCGACCTGTGGTTACAAGCAGAGTTTCTTGTTTGCATGACATGTGGACCAAATAAATAGCAAAATAAGCAAGCTGACATTCAGTACAATCTGTATCTTTTATTTATAATACATAAATGTAATTTACGTCTTTTAGTTTGTCAAGAGATTTAAAGCGTTGTTTTTGAAGAGTGCGCATGTAAGAACGACCTCTAGTATGTAAGAACGAGCCAATGATTGAATCTGAAAATAAAGCAAGATAACTGAGAAATATTCCTCAGATCCCATGTCCATAAATGATGTTTTATTAACAAGGGTTAGGGTTAGGGTTAGGGTCAGGGTAAGTGTGAACTCATGAATTTATAGCAAAACAGCATTAATTCGATCTCAAACAGATTCTTAAAGGGGTGGTATAATGCCCTTTTCACAAGATGTAAAATATATCTATGATGTCCCCAGAGTGTGTGTGTGAAGTTTTAGCGCAAAATACCCCACAGATATTTTTATATAGCAAGTTAAAGTTGTCACTTTTTGAGGGTTTGCAAAAACGCACCGTTTTGTGCCTGGCCCTTTAAATGCAAATGAGCTGCTGCAGAGGGCGGGGTTTCAAGAGCTGGTGTGTGTTAGCAGCTGCTATTACCTCAAGCAGACACACTAAAATGACAGAAACTGTTCTGCCTTTAATGTAAAACGGAGTCAGATAAGGATGGAGAGACTCAAGAAGAAGTGACAACATGTAGAATGCAACAGGACATCTCTGAATGGTTAGTTGATGAATTTATGTTGCTGATGTGGAGTTAACTATCTTCAATTAGGATATTCTGTCATGATAAATCTATAAATTGCTCATATATGAACTGTTGTGAGATGCCTACAGAGTGACTTTCTATTGCATGTGAAAAGATGGATGCTAAAGTTTAAGCTGACTCACAAATGTACTCTTATACAACAACTTTTACTCTTCTCAACATGGACTGCGTGTTCCCGGGGGCGGGGTTTATGTAAATTCTAGGGTTAGTGATGTCACTAACCCGAGAGGAATGTCGTGTAGTCCCAACCAGCCGTTTGTTGTAGTCCTTTTCTTTAAAAGCAAATATCTCCCTTTGCTTTGAACTTTGAGCGTTGTAACTTTGCAGATGTTGTTTATGCTCAAACAGCAACATCACACACTAACTAAAGTTAGAAAAGCGAAATCACACTCAACCACCCCTTTAAATAGAAGTTATTACTCCACTACCTGCGTGACATCACTAACCAACGTGGTTGAACGACCGATTTACGACAACACGGTTTCGGGAAACAGTCGTGACGAGCTAGTTGATGCATCGCACCAGGGTAGTTAAGCAGCGAGTTACATCGTTGTACGGGAAACGCACCCCTGATTGACTTTAAAATTGGCATGCAGTGTCTTTGTCCAAGGTGCCATGATGATCTATGAGGACATCGGCGTATCTCGAAAAACATGGCCGCCATCGGTCAATGAAGGTTGAGCACCTATTAGACCAGGTTAACAATGGCCGATTGGAACGAATCTCGGTGGGTCTGTTTGACTCATGGCCCTAGAGCTCCACTATACATGGCCCACTATCAATATTCAGCTATCAATATGCGGGAGACTCCCGGACTTTCCGGAGAGGTGGGACTTTCAGAGGTCTGTCTGAAATCAGTTTCGTGAGACACCTTGGTGCTCAAACGCTGCCAGCAAAAGGCATTGCCTGATAGGGCAGCGATGCAACAAGTCACCAGGCTAAGCTTTCAGACGCAGTGTTACTTTCCTTCGTTTGTTCCCTGTTAGTTTGCATTCTAGTTTGTCGGTTCTCGTTTATGACTATGTTTTGTCAAGTGTGGTTAGTTTATATACTCCTGTCTCCAGCGTTCTGTTACTCCATCTTCAGTGACTACCACACCGTAACAAGTATATTCTTTTATGCTAAAGTGCCCTTTAGGGGACCGAAGTCTGAAAACACAAAGAAAGGTAAATGTTAAGGTACAACACAGTAATTAATTAATAATGAATTTCATGAGTACACTGAATAAAGTATATGTAAAAAGTTGTCCAAAGGGGGAAGGACTCTGCAGATGGAGAGGATCCTCCAATCTCACTGTGTGTGGATTAAAATGAAAAAAGAAAGACAAAAGCTGCAACATTCTCAAAAGGACAAAATCTGCAATCATAAATTAAATTAAATGCACATAGTCTAATGAATTATTCATTAATGCCAATCACAGCTATTATTGTTGTGGTGATTATGTAATTTCTCAAGCTTTATGCAATGATTGCATCTGGTGTCTGCTGTTAAATGTCATTTGGCTGTTTGAATGGAGAATTACACTCTAATTTCTCTCCCGTCCAATCAAAGTCTTGGGGGCTCATTCGGTTAAACCATTATTTTAACTTTGAAAGATTGCTAATGAGAGTGCCCTTTTTCCCCAAGTATTTTATTTCCTAAGTATTTTCTTGGCCAAATCAGAGACAGAAAGAGGCCAAACCGAAAGGATTTATTCTCATTACTCTCTGTAGCTGTATGTGTTTTAAGTTTCTCTCTGGCTCGAGGAAATCAGATGGTCTTATCGCAGCAGGATTCTGTTCATAATTAGATTCTCACCCATTGTTAAAACTTACTGGGTTATTCATCACCTGCCAGTGTGCTTATATGTGCAGGCTCAGTAGATATTACTGCAGAGCACTTTAAGAAATCTTCAAGAAGAAATCTGTGAGACAGATGGAGAGAAGGAGTGCGTCTGCAAGTGCAGCTTTAATTATCAGGTTTTCTGCTCACATTTTCTTGACAGAGTTTCCCAGTATTGGATGAATGTTTTTATGTCCAGGGGACAAGACCTTTGGAGCAACAGGTGTGTTGGTGCACACTTGATGTGCTTCCATAACAGTTTCATAACCAAGTTTGATAACATCACGTAAGCATCTCCTATAGAGTCTGTTCTGTGTCAGTTATTGGGGATGCACCAATAAAGATCATTATTACATAGTTCTTTTTTATATTATCTGAGCAATTACCCATTTGATGGCTAATACTATTAATAAATATGTGGCATTTAAAAAAAAGGCATCATAACAAACATTAAATAAGCAAAGTAAATTTGACACGGACTAAACATTGATCAAAAGCTTTTAGTTTTATCTTAAAAGGTGAAAATTCTCCTTTCATATTATAGCTAATTTAGGTTTTGTTTATGATTAAATTAATTAGTAAAAAGCCCCCCAAAATTATATTGACCTATATTAAATAGCATTTTGGCTTGTGTCCAATAAATAATCTGTTTACTTTGTATAATATTTTTTGCTTATGGGAAAATAAATATTTTTGATTAATGTTAAATCAAAATTTAAGGTTTGAGTCAAACTATAAATATAATATATATATTTTTTATATATAAATTTCAACAACAACAACAACCAAAAAAAAATATATATATATATACATTTGGCTGTAAGAAATAAGACAATTTTAGTTGGTCCAAAGTATAGTTTTTTTCTATATAGATAGATTTGTAAAGTCAAGCATTTCTTTAAATAATATTCATGTTGTTGTGTTGTCTGGATGGGATTCCTCTCTAGTAGAGCTAAAAGTGTCTGTTATTATTACAATGTTGATGTTTTTATATTTTTTCCACTGTTGCTGCATTAAAAATGAATGATGTAAGCTGCAATCAAAATTAAAATTTATGAGGCGTTTTTTTTTTTTTTTGCCTTTGTGATGTATTTGCCTTTTTGGGGGGTGTTAGGTAGATTGTCCAAAAAATAGATTTACCAGAGAACGTTACATAATTGACTACTTTGGTGTTGCGTGTGTTGAATACAAACAGGGAGATAAAGAGAATACTTTGAAGTAATGGAACGACTAGAGTCGAAAAGAGCAGAACAAAATAAATATCAAAGACAACAAGGTGCTTCAGTCTGTCAGTGTACCATTTCTCTAACAAGGATATTTTGGTTGCACTTTATTTTACAGAACGTGCACTTAAGTGTACTTACTGTGTACTTACCTAAGAAAGTACTGGGTAATATAAGGTAATATAAGGTAACCATGGGTTAAGATTAGGTTTAGGGTTAGCAAGTTATTACCTGCTGTAATTACTATAAGTACATGCACATGCGGAACAGAACTGTAAAATAAAGTGCTACCAATATTCTTGTGAACAGAAGGATAAGCACTCTGCTTTGCTTTTAACACAGATCACTTGGAAAGTCCTATATTTTGTTCTGGTTTAGGACAATATGTTTCTTATGTGTGTGTGATTGTAAGAGGCATGACGTCATAGGTCTGTAGCGAATATACGCAGACTTCAGATGCAAAAACTTCTAAGTCCGTCTGACATTTTTCTTTTAAAGGTTCTCTTTTTAGGTTCAGTAATTTCACTATAATGGCAATGAAAAAGTTATTAGTTAGGGATTGAAAAGGCTTATTTTAAAAAGTTTCACTGAAAAGAGTAAAATTAAAAGCATAAAAATGCACATGTAATATATATATATATATATATATATATATATATATATATATATTAAATGAGCTTTTTTTTTGCTTTTAATTTTACTATATATATATATATATGTGTGTGTGTAATAAAAAATACCTAACAATTTAAATTATAATATAAATATATGCTGTTTTGTTGTATGGAAAAGAGAAGTTTAATCTTGGCACAAATTTATTTTGTGTGTTTGAGTAAAATGATGGGTAGGTAGTAGTGCTGCACGATTAATCGTATCTCAATCGCAATCGCGATGTCAAGCCTACGCGATTATATGACGCAAAATGCTGCGATTTTATATTAAATAAACAAATTAGCGCTGTTAACGCACTTATTAATGCAAATGCTTTTAAACCATTCATGCGCGATAAGACATAAAAGAACGAGCTGCCTGTGAATGTCCTCCTCCTGACACACACACACACACACACACACACAGATAGACGCGCGCCAGTATCAAGTTCTCTTTCGCGGTAGAACGAACAACACACATGTATGCCAAAATGAACGCGCTGCCTGTGAATGTCCTGACTGTGACAGACAGAAAGACTCGCGCTAATATCGTGCGTGCGCACAAAACAGCATGACAGAATACAGTTCTCTTTCGAGCTTGAACGAACAATAACACACACACAATTATGCCAAAATGTCTTTTTGTCGAGTGTCATAACATAAGAGTAGTAAGTCTTATGATGAACATGAAGAGTTGTGATGACTCGTGAAAGAATGAGGCGCGTGTGAGATCCGCGTCTCTGACAGCAGCTGGTCTTAAAGGGACAGTACACAGTAGCCACTAATTATATCTGTCACTAAAGTTTTTTTTTGTTTTTTTATTATTTTTCTTTACCCCTGATATGTACTCTTGTATGTAAATTATGTTTTGTTCTTGTTAAAATGCAAAAAAAAAAAAAAAATGTCGCAAAAGTTAATCAAAGAACAAAGGGAACAGAGAAAAACACTCACTGCTCTTGACTAAAGAACTTTTTTCTTTAGGCTGATTATCACTAATCTGTGTGTGCATTTATTTTCCTTTAGAAACAAGCAAGTTGACTCATGAAACCATTTGTTTATTATATCGCATATCACAATCGTAATCGCAATATTGACCTCAATTATCGCAATATGACATTTTCCCCAAATCGTGCAGCCCTAGTAGGTAGATGATACAACTTGATTGGATTGGCCAAATATAGACTTTTATACTTTTATGCAACAGCATTTTTGGACATGCGTTCAGTTTTAATGGGCGGGATGAATCTGAGTGTGTGTGTTGGGGGGGGGGCTTTCACACTGTTGTCATGTTTTACAACTTTGGTTTTTCTTCTGATCTTGAGAGCCATTTTTTGTCTTTCTGTCCACAGGTTTCACAGATCATCAGTTCTGTGGGATGCAAGAAAAGAAGATGAGACAACTTGGAAACTAAAGGACAATTGTCGTTGGGAAGGAGCAGTCTTACGCTAGGACGATTACACTTCATTTTCTCACTTCCCTGGAGATTAAGCCAGACTTTTCAAGAGACCGAACGGCGATGGAGCGCTCTCATCTGAACAACAGCTCTGGCTCGTGGTTATTTGAGGATCCCGTCTGTCCAACCTCTCTCAGCAGCACCACTTTCCTTATCGTCGCGTACAGCACCATGTTAGCGGTGGGCCTGGTGGGCAACACATGCCTGGTCTTAGTGATCACCCGACAGAAAGAGATGCGCAACGTGACTAACATCTTCATCGTCAACCTCTCATGCTCTGATATCCTCATTTGCCTGGTGTGTTTGCCGGTCACCATTATCTACACCCTAATGGATCGATGGATTTTGGGCGAAGCTTTGTGTAAGGTGACGCCATTCGTCCAGTGTATGTCGGTGACAGTTTCGATTTTCTCCATGGTTTTAATCGCCTTGGAAAGACACCAGCTCATCATCCATCCCACCGGTTGGAAACCAGTCGTCAGACACTCCTACCTGGCTGTAGCCGTTATCTGGATCGTAGCGTGTTTCATCTCCCTCCCGTTCCTTTCCTTCAACATCCTCACAAACTCGCCCTTCCACAACCTCAGTCTTCCCTTCAACCCCTTCAGCGATCACTTCATCTGCATCGAGCAGTGGCCGTCCGAGGGCAATCGGCTAACTTACACCACAACACTTCTGCTGTGCCAGTACTGCTTACCGTTGGCGCTCATTCTCGTCTGTTATTTCCGCATATTCCTGCGTCTCAGTCGACGTAAAGACATGGTGGAAAGGGCTCGAGGTGGACGGCAGAAAAAGGCCAAAGGCTCAAAGCGAGTCAACGCCATGCTAGCCTCGATCGTAGCAGCGTTCGCCCTGTGTTGGCTTCCATTGAATGTCTTCAACACAATTTTTGACTGGAACCACGAGGCGATTCCCGTATGCCAGCATAATGCCATTTTCTCGGCTTGTCACCTCACCGCCATGGCGTCGACATGTGTCAATCCGGTGATCTATGGATTCCTGAACAATAACTTCCAGAAGGAGCTGAAGCTGCTGCTTTCCAGATGCCGTTGCTGGGGGCCGCCGGAGAGTTACGAGAGTTTCCCTTTGTCCACGGTCAGTACGGGCATTACTAAGGGCTCCATCCTGAGCAATGGCTCCACTAGCACCTATCAACCGCAAAAGAAGAACAGTCTGGAACAGAAAGAGACCATTTAAACGTGTCTGATGTACCACAAAACACATTTTACGTTTCTTCGAGCACTCAGAGGTGGCTTGAGAATACGGCCAGCCAATCTGTGCACGTTTCGTGGCTGAATTTGAGGTTCAGAATCCCAATTTGGACAGTGAATGTCTGTGATATTTCAAGATCTTGTTCCTTAAAGATGTCGACGTCAAATGCGGAAATGGTCTGAAAATACATTAAGGAATGGTCTTGTAGCTGGGCTCTGAAGAGGAAGACAAAGTAAATTGCGTTGATGTTTTAACCACTGCTAAACTGACTTGTTGGTGTTGTGCGCATTATATGGTGAGTTCTCAGTGGCACAGAAAACTATTTCCCCCATTTAGAGCAAGACGTCTCTCAGAGACGTTATAATGAAATACTGAGTGAAGGCGTTTTCTTCTCACTGTCTTTGTCCAGGTTAGGCCTGCGGAAGAAGTGAATGACTTAGTAACAGCAAAAGACATTAGGTTCTTGTCACTGTTAAACAGGTAATTCACCTAAAAATATCTTTACTCACCCTTGTGTCATATGTGTGACTTACTTTCTTCTGTGGAACATAAAAGTAGATATTCTGAAGATCGTGGTTGTCGCTCTTTTCGTGTAATTTCAATGAAAGGGGACTAAAGTTGTCTGAGAAGCACCATAAAAGTTTCCTAAACCTAAGATCATATCACGTGTGTGCTTTATTCCAAGTCTTCCGAAATCACACAATAGCCTTGAAATCTTTCCCGCAGTGAGCTGTCAATGATTTCAGATCCAGATCATTATGTTTTGCGATCAGACTGCCATTTTTGAACCCAGTCAACAGATTCAATGTAAACATCTGATCCAAAATAATGATTTATTCTCTCACGAACTATTTGAACATGCTTTCATGGCTTAAATTTCAGTCTGTTTCTCACCCAAAGCTGTCATTGGCTTCAGAAGACCTGAAATATAGCACATACGTTCATAGTACTTGGTCGTCCTTTTTCAAGGTTCAAAGGCTTCAATCCAAATTTGTTGTAACTGCATGGAAAAGACCAACCATTCTCCTTTTTTGTTTCACAAGGAAAGAAAGTAATTTGAATTTGGAACAACATGAAGGTGAGTAAATGGTGATTTTTGTTTGTTTTTGACTATTTCTTTAAAGGAAGGTGCAGAACTAGCAATACGTGTATAATGTGTACATTTGAAACACATAGATAATAGTTATAATACAGCAGCACCATGACTATATAAGCACATTGTGTCATTGATTAGGATTAGAATGTCTGCTATTTCAAATTGATATGTACTATAATTTACACATGTTGTTGCTCTGTGTGACAGGTGTAATTTGTTTCACTGTCAGTATAAATGTGCCGTGTCCTTCGCTGAGTGGCTTTATTTGCCAAAGCTATTCAAGTGAATTACAGATTCAGTTCTGTGGCTTAAAACAAAGCAAAGTGCATGCAAGTAGTATTTGCAATACGTATACGTGGCCAAAACATCATATCATTATTTATTAGAATAATACTTTTAAACACTCTGCAAATGACAGATGTCAAGTCACGTGTTTGAAATGATCAATCAACTTTATTTGAAGTTTCTGGTCTAGTACACCTATCACTAATTTACAATTAAACTTGATTAAGATTACTAAATTGTCACTTAGCCTTCTGTACCCTTGTGAAAAAGAAGTGTGCTTAACTGTATTGGATGTTCACTTGTAATGTACTTCAAATTTTAAAAGTTAATATGAATTAAACTTAAGTGCTCTTAAAGTACGCTTTCATGGCTGTTTCTTAACATACGTAAATACGCTTTTGAAAAGTGCAAAGGTAAAGGTTTAACTTTGTTTTAATCATTATGTTTTAATCATTTTTTGTTGGGCTTTAAAGAAGTACACTTATTTTGATGTGTTGACTAACAAAGCACAGTACTTGATTATCATTTTAACTGTAATGTGTTGATTTAAATGTGCTAAATTGCAACTTCATCATTACAAATATGCAATTACACATATTTAAAATACATAACATACAAATTTCAATAGAAATGACATTAAAGTATATTTTAGTTTACCATAAATTATTGTCAGTACATTCGGCGGTATAATTTAACCATACAGTATTTCAAAAAACAGTAAGTAATTATGAAATTACATATAAAAAAAAAACACCCACCAAAATTCAGATAATTGCATTTAATTTAAATGCTAATTATAATGCATTTTAATTTAATTGCAATTAACATGCACTTAAGTGTTTGAAAACAACATTCAACTATATTCTTTTACTATTTCCATAATAAGTACACTTTTTTTTAAAGGTATGTAAAAGTGTACTTCTTTTTCACAAGGGTATACTTCAACATGGATCATTATACATATTCCTGATCTTTTTATACTTTTTCTTTTGAAATACCTTTGAAATGTCTTTTATCTGTCACTGTATTGCCAACCATAACATGTTGCTATTGCCCTGTCGTCCCAAATGACACATCAACCCTTGCCGTCCTCCTCATAGTCAATGTTTTGGTGACATAATGCCACATAAGCTGCTAAAAAGACTTCTGCTGTGAAGTCTTCGCAAAAGGACACATAGAAAGCACATTACAAACACACGGGGCGCTCTTGAGTCATGAGTCTAAATCATGAAACATGACAAATGTTGCCACAAACTCGAAGGCCACAAGATCACAGGTCCACGTCAAGTGCATCATTTGGGACAGGGCCTGAGTTCTCACTGAAGCTTGATATTAATCAATTATTTTCTCTCTGCTTCTGTTACAGTCCCCAGAGAAACACTGCTCTTGTAATTTACTACACAAACATAGCACTGACTATAGCGTTTGTTCACTTTTGTCTACATGCTTACTCTTATTGATTTTATTCATTGTGTTTAGCTGAAATGGACCATGTAGTTTTGTAGGGCCTGACTGAATGGGAAGATTTATGTTTAATATGTACTAGCTTGAGTCTTTTCAAAAGCATGGTTGCATTGAGAGTTTCTGAAGAGTGAAAGGCATTAACGTGTAGCCATAAAAACATTGTAACCGTTCACCTGGAAAAGTTTAAACATTCAGTCGCCATTTACAAAGATATTTATGGTGTGATACAGTATATTTCAGTAGTTTTCCTTCTCTCTCTCTCTCTCTCTCTGCTTTTCAAATATTGCAGGGTCAGTTATTGACTGGAAAGCCTGTGGGAAGCCTTTATTTCAGCAATACACCTGTAGAAAATTGCTTTGAGGTATTTATGTGAATCAGTATTTTTGTCTCATTTTCTTTTTTATTCCAGAGTTATTTCACTGGCCTCAATAGTGGAGTGTGCCCGAGGTCAGATGGCCGTTTTGCATTAAGTTGGTATCTGAACCGCTTGCAATAAAGCATTTACAATAGACTTACCATAAATAAAAAGTCAATTCATGAGGCTGAAACAGTAGCCTATAATAACGCTGTTTACAAACCCAGTGAAGTATTTGAAAATCACCTGGACAATGCAGCTCTTAACTCTATACACACCTAATTTTATATTATAACAAAACACTAAATGTTCTTTTATATATCATTGATCGTTCACATGTAAATCTTTATAATTTGTTGTTCAGGACAAAGGAATGTGCCATACATAGCTTACAGAAATGAGAAATCATAATTCATTTATATAATTCAGAACTGTGTAATATTATTTAACTCATTATGGCCTCATTTCATAAGGGAACCAAAGTCCTACGAGTCTCAGTCAAGTCAAGAAAATGAAATTAACATTTTGCCAAGCATTTGCTTTGGTTTATGAAGAATGCAAATGGCCATCTAATGTTTTCTGAAGTATTCTCAACTGTAGTTATTTGCACATCATTCATGTCATGGGATATTTGGTAACGATGTACATATAAAAAGGACCAAAGTTTATATTGAACTTCTATTGATGTTTTTCCTCAATTCTTGAATGTATACTTTCATGTATATTAAAAAATGTAACCTCTCCATAACTTGCACTTTGTTTGTGTTTCTTAATGCATGTTACTAATTCCTAACTTTATATATGCTTTAAGTTTTGATCTGTGCAGTTAATGTTGTTTTGCACCAGACACTGCTCATAGAAAGGCACAGAAACAGACAGCTGAGAGATAGAGAGAGTGAATACCCATCATATCTCACCATATGTGCCCTACAGTCTTTTGTCTCTTTGTAAATTTGTGGTTGTTAATGGAGGTTGTGTTAACTGATCTTAAGCCAAATTCACTTTTATCTTTCTCGCATATAATAAATTGGATTACTGAAACTCAGGGCAGAGTCCAGAGATTAGAGTCCAGAGATAATAATACATTTCTCTGACATTATGACTGAATGGTATACGTTTTGTCAGTAATGTCAGTCAACATGTAAATTAACTGCTTTTGTCCGGTCAAGGAAATTATTTAATACGACTGAATCAATCCAAGTGCATTGGGTTACACCAGTCAAAGTCATTAAATGCTTTAAGAAAGCATAATAATCTAGAGGTTCTCACAAAATACTATGATTAAACGAACAGAACACTTAACTTACTGAAGATGATTATATTATGAATAACTATTTGTTCTTAAATATTACTTGCCGTGTCATGCTTTCCATATTGTTAATATCAAGCGTAGTGTCACGTGACAGGTCACGTGAATGAAGCTCACATCAGCTGACTCAGCTGATCCACGTCTAGGAATATGACGCCTTTCACAGCATCCGTATATAAGGTCAGTATTATCAGCAGCTTTATCCCGTTGCTCAGAAGCAAATTGCCTTCCTCCATCCCCAGCTCCTCCTCTAATCCAGTCAGGACTTGGCCTTCTGGCTCATTTTTCTTGAATTATGTTGTACATTAAATTACTGAACATTAATGATATCTGCAATATATTTGTTGGTTCTGTTCTGTCTACCCTAAGGGTGTTTATCGCTGCTCTCCCTGCTCTTATCAATGCTAGGCGTCATGGATGGGCATTGAGTTCTTGCCCAGAACAGAACCAGACCGCCAATCCAAACTAAATGCTACTTGCCAATCATCTTTGACATGATAGTGACCCTGACAGAAATATCTATATCACTAGGAGACTCCAAATCAGGGGCTCTGGCTGCATTTATAATTACATGGTTATAATTCCGTAACCCTCATATTCATTAAAAATATTATTTTTTACATCATATATTTTGTGAGTCATTGAATTCCTATGTACATACCATTTGTGCTGTTGGGGGTATAGCTATATGGGAAATGTAGGCCTATTACTGTAAAATTATTGTATAATCTTTAAATAATATACTTAAGTGCGAAGTGAATGTTATGTTTTTGGAGACTTAATCGACCCTTTCGCAAAGTCCTGCCTCTCTTAGTTACTGTGGCTACGTCCGACATGTTTTCAGAACAAGTCATGGCGCTCTCAGACCATACATCAATGAGCATCTACATTTACATGCACCCTCATAATGTGTGCTGCGTTGAGAAATTACGCTGTGGGAACGTTCTGCGTGAATACGCTGTAAAGCACGTTTGAAATCAGTCCAGTGGTGTGATGGGACGTCAGAGGCGGGTGACGTCACGAACCAGGAAACTATAAAGCATACCCAAACAGTGCAATGCTACTCTGTGAAATCGTTTGTCTTATTTAGTGTTGTCTGTCCCAGTACAAAAAGCAGATATATATTATGGCGAGCAAGCAGCATTTTAGATTGTGTGTTAATTTCTGCCAACGCTACATCACGGGTGGGGATACACATGATTTATGTGTTGTTTGTTTGGGATCGGAACATGAAAAGTCGGCTCTCGAGGGAGGGAGGGAGTTTCCATTACAGAAGCTTCGCTCCCGCCTGGCGCTCTTCAAGGAGGGGTTCTCAGTCTCACGTTCCTCATGGCTCGGCTCCCGCTGCTGCCAAGGCACAACGGTGATCTAGGTCATGGGGATCGCAAGTGGATCTAACAGAGGGGTAAGAGACAGGCCTGGCTTTACCCCTGCCCTCACCTGCCAGATCCTGTGCCTTCTCTCAGGGTTTGGAAGCACGCACTGCGGTTTCTTCCACCCCGAGTGAGGCACCGGTGCTACAATCATCTAGCTCTGAGTAGTTAGATATTGTAAGCATTGATACAGGAGATGTTGAGGACACGCCACCTCACTCTTCTGTGTATGAGTTGGTGGAGTTTGTGACTCGCGCTGCCAGATTAAACGTCGACTGACCAGCTGAGATTTAGGACGTTCGTCCCAAAAGCAAGCTAGACAAACGCTTCATGTCCTTGCTGTCACAGCCTCTGTGTCAGGGCCTACCGTTTTTTTCCTGATTTTCTGATTTTCCTAGTCTCTTATCGTATGTATAGTTCACAAACTATTCATCGATTATGGGATATAAAGAGGACGGTTATGAGGCGATGCCTAATGTGGAAGAGACGCTAGCCAGCTATCTCTCCCCTGAGTCTGGATCGTCCTTGAAAGCCCCGATGTTACCCACCAAGCCGGTCAGAACAACGTCGGCTTTTGTGGGTAAGGCTTATGCAGCGTCTGGTCTTAACGTCTGGTTATCGTCTTCACACGATGTCACTGCTGCAAGCAGTGGGTATCGGCCTGGACGGAGTCAGTGAGCTGCATTGGGCCACAGGTCTTTCTTTGCGGGCCACGGAAAGACATTTGTGGCTCAACCTTAGCGCCATTAAAGAGAAAGATAAAAAGGTCCTCATGGACGCTCCTCTGTCACCTCCTGGCCTCTTCAGCGACACAGTCAATAAAGTTGTTGAGAGGTTTCAGGAGGCTAGCAAACAGGCGGCGGCATTTCAGAAACTTCTCCCCAGCCGCTCTCAGGTCTCAGAGGGAGCAGCCCCAAACAGTCGCCAAGGGGCCATTAAACCTAAGGCTAAACGCCAAGAAGAGTGTGCTTTCTCCAGTACAGAGGATCCCTTTTCTAGGCGTGGTATGGGATTCGGTTACGATGCAAGCACGTCTTTCTAGCCACATTAGTGTTCTGCTGGCCTTCTGTCCTCCTCCATTCCAGGATCCAGACCAGGAAAGAAACAATCTGCTATGTCCAGTTCGGGCTTCAGATGCTTACGTCCACAGAGCTGCCCTTCGGCGTAAATCAAAACAGCTGTTCATCTGTTTTGGGGTCCCCAGCATTGAAGCAGAGGATGAGCAAGTGGAAAGTTGCATATGAGTCGCATATGAGACAACCTTCACCTATGTCAGTCCGAGCCCACTCTACTAGGAGTATGGCTGCCTCTAAGGCTCTTCTGTCAGGAGTGTCACTTCAAGAGGACAGTGAAGAGGTTTGCTCATGTCATGTAAACATCTTACTGCAAGACCGTACTCCGATTATTTGAAATAATCACATTATTGGTGCACATGTAAACGTTCCCACGCAGTGAAAAATACATAGCAGCGCAAAGAGGACACTGATTACGTTTACATGTGCACCAATAATGTGATTATTTCTCATAATCAGAGTTAATAGCAGTAAGATGTTTACAGTCTTCCATGACATGAGCAGATCTCTTCACTCTAGTTTACATGCAATTTTCATTATTCTGACTATTCGCTATGATAAGTATGGTTATACTACACTCAGATAGGCATACAGTGTGCATGTTACCGGACATTGTTTTATTAATCTACTCAAATCAAAGAAATGTTTATGGACGTGCTGGATATAATTCCGGGTTTGCCTATGCTTCCGTCGCGTTCTTCGCTCCGTCTGGATGAAGATATGGAGCAGAGTTGTGTTGAGTTTAGTGATTTGGAGAAGAGAAAACTTCAAAATAATGTCACGGAGGTCATTCATGAAGTTGTGTGAACAACACACGACAACCGTGAAGAACTGAGCACATGTGCACTTTGGTCAGAGCAGTAATAATGAGATTAACGTGTTTACATGCCTGTTTATTGCGATTAAAATCAGCGCACGCGAATATGGTTACTACAATTATGAGCTTAATCGCATTAGTTTGATCAAAGTATTGCGTTTACGTGAGGTAAAGATTAATTGCAATATTGCCAAAATCCCATTATAATCGCATTATGAGGGTGCATGTAAACTGACAATGCGGCGACACACGATAGAGAGACAGAGCAGGTTAAATTTGGTATGAAACAAAGTCTCAGCTTTCAAAGAAATTCAAACAATAAATACCATTGGCTCTTTAATGTGTTAAATAGATTGCTGTAGGCAGTGCCTCAGTTCAAGTGGCTTGAACCGGTCATCTTTACTACTAGTTAAAGCAAAAAATAAACATGAATGAACATCAGAAGGTATATTGTTTCAACCACGGAAAGACATCAATACACACCATTTTTCAAGTTCAAGTCCACCGATGTAAATACTAACTCTACAGTCTGATTTGTTTGTCGGACAAAATGGCGGATAAACTGTCAATCAAACTCCAGGCGAAAAGTGAATTGCATGTTATTTGCAATTAAATCAAAATGAATTATAGTTTAAATTTAAGTTTAAATTAGTTGAACTTACGAGTGCCTTTTTGACCCATTACATCTTTATATGTAACTTCACAATTACTTTGTGATTATTACTAAATTATTTATGGTAACTAAAATGTACTTTAATTAAATTTCTAATGAAACTTGTATGTCATTTAATATATGTAATTACTTTAATTTGACATGATTACAAAGTAAATTTTCTTAAAGAAACATAGTTTTAAGAAATTTTGTCATGAGGTGTACTTTCTTTAAGTTTTACTTCAGTGGCCTTTTACTTCAGTAAAATTATATTCGCTGCAAGTACAGTTATAAAAAAAATATACTTTTAAGATTTGAAGTGTACATTCAATACAATTATGCACACTTCTTTTACACAAGGGATGTCAAACCTTTTGACTAATAATGTGTCTAATTTTATGCTACCGAACAACAGATTGGGTGTCATGTTCTGAATTGAGTGAACTGCTGAATAACTGAAAAAAAAAAAAATGAAAGGATTGCACAGAACAGCATGAGCACTCAAATGAGACATCCCAGCTGATGTATGAATGTGCTTTATGGACAGCGTCTACATCAGGTCATGCATATTTAAGGCAGGGCAGACAAAAATGAATAGAAACAACTCACACACAACATATCTTTCTCTGCATGTACTAAAATGTTAATTACCTCACATAATAGGTCCTATTAGAGTTTAGCATGCCATGCCGCAGCAGTCTGACTTCACTTCTAATGAGTGTGAATGGGAGCTTGAGTAATTCCTGCTAAGACTTAGACAAATGTGACACTGGATCACAAAACCAGTCACAAGTGCACGGGTATATTTGTGGCAATAGCCAACAATACATTGTATGGGTTAAAATTATCGATTTTTCTTTTATGCCAAAAATCATTAGAATATTAAGTAAAGATCATGTTCCACGAAGATATTTAGTAAATTTCCTACCGTAAATATATAAAACATTTATTTTTGTGAGTGAATGCAGCACAATCGCGGACATAAATGCACAACTTTAAACTTTTTCGAATTTTTTGCACCCTCAGATTCCAGATTTTCAAATAGTTGTATCTCGACCAAATATTGTCCTATCCTAACAAACCATACATCACTGGAAAGCTTATTTATTCAGCTTCCAGATGATGTATACATCTCAATTTCCAAAAATGTACCCTTGTGACTGGTTTTGTGGTCCAGGGTCACAAATAATCCGACAGCTTCATGGAAAACTGCAGAAAGAGACTTGACAGGACACAGACAGCAGAATGAGCTGTATTAATGAGCGTCTGTCACTTTAATTTTCTCTCTTTCTATCCGCCAATCCATGCCTATAATAAGCTCTGTTTTTTTCCAACTGTATGCTGTGTTTCTCTCTTTCTACCTCCCATTCGTATGTTCCAATTTGCCTTATTGCCTTAGGATTCAGTTCTCAACAACTGTGAAATTCATGCCTTATTCGTCAAGTCTCAGAGTTTTGTATCCATATATGGAGAATTGGTATTATTATATGACACCAGAACACATGTTCTGAGGTTAACAGAGGATAAAAGAACACAGACTAGCACATCGTGTATACATTTTTATCACCAACATTAAATATTTTTTATTGCAAAAGCAAGACATGAACGTGTGGAATTCACAAGAACCCTGGATAACCTCACGTAAAGACAGTCTGAATCGTTTGGGATATTTAATAATCTTTCTGTTTAAAACACCATTTGCTGGGAGGAAGAAAACAGTACTTTATTTATTTAAACATTCCCCACAACCACATGTGACACTTCTCTCCATGAGCCACCTGTGTAAATAGATCGCATCCGTCATTTTGTGTTCACGTATCTGTTGCAGAAATATTATGGCACAACATTAAATGGAATACTAAATGGATTGCCTGAAATGCACTGAAATAGTCTATTTAATTACAGCTGAGATCCAGCACCTGCTCTACCCTAAAGCAATTACACTAAATGACAGTTGTAAAGCACCAAGCACAAATACAAATAAAGGCATGCGATGATGAAAGCCCTCGGTGTATGAACTGTGTGTGAAATGTTCTGCAAAAGCACTATATTTATAATGGGAGCTTGCACCATTCCCAAGCTTTGCCTTTTGAGTGTCTTTTTTCAAACACAAGGAACATGGACATGCAACCTCGCCTGAAAACGTACAAATATGTGCCATGGTAGAGTACTACCAACCAAAATAGTGTCACAGCTATACCCAGCAAGCAATAGCCGTCATTTCACCGTCTAGTTTAACTAAAGACCCGATGTAGTCCGGCTATGAGGGACACACTTCTAGCCAAAATAACCTTGAATTTGGTTACATGTCGGTTTTGCCAAAATAACTTGCGAGATGTATGATATTCCATCATGTAAGCAAAGTAAACAGTGATTAAGGTGTTTTTGTTTCATTTCTTCGCTTTGTTATCTAATTGATGACTAGTCTATTCTTGGGCTGTGTTTAGACGTCCATTGCATTTTCACTGACAGCCCAAATTTTGCCTGGTTTTAGCCTAGACGTCTGGGCTGTGTTTGGATGGCCATTAGACATCTTTTAAACGCAAAATTGCTTGCTGGGTAGTTACTAATGTAAAAACCATAGTAGAGCATGGATAGTACTGGCATGGTAATGAAATGAGATTGATTACAATGGAATGCAGGGACGGCTAAAATCTAGATGACCCAACTGTTATTTTTTTTGTTTTGTTTTTTACGTCCCCTTGTAGTCAATAATTTTATCCCATAAAAATCATCTTTGATCACCAAAATTACATATTGAAACTTGAATTTTTTTTTTCTTAATGCCTTAGCATAGCTTGAATCAAAGATCCACTGGTTGACGATCACACGTTGATCTGATTGGTTACAAGGTAGTTTGTGACGTCAGAAACACCAGCGATTTCAAAGCGTGTTTTTGAGACTGTCTTTGGTTCACTGCAGTTTTAAGGAGAAAATACTCAGCAATGGTGTCGACTTATGAATTTACACATGGTTTGTCTTAAAGCATATTAAAAACACCACATAGACATATAAACAACATTAAAAGCTTGATTTTCACCACAGGGGTATTGTATATGTATTGTATATGTTTGTAGCTTCTTCAAAGATAGCAACTGTGGCATACCGGCGAAACTATAGTTAGTTAAAATGCCAAATGTCAAATATGGATTAAAAAAGGATTAATTAGTACATGTACTTTAAGTACCGACACCACAATGGTATTAGATGTTCGTAGTCTGATTTTTGCTCTTCGCATCACCAAACAGCGAAACTTTTATGATGACTATTATGAGACTTCATCTAATGCCAGTTTACACTATACATTCGACTCTGTAAAACTTTGTAAAAACTTTTAGCACCAAACTACTGAAAACACCTTTAATATGCATTCGTGACTGGGAAAAGTAATTTGGCATTTTTGTTTATTCCCCAATCTCTTTGCTTTTGCTGGTTTATATGGTCATTTTGTGGAGGAAGGACCATTAGCAATAACAGCTGCTAAAAAAGGCAACATAGAGCAAGTGATTTTGTCCACATCCTTTCAGTATGAATAATGCAGCTTCATTCCATCAACAAGCACCTTTGACCACTGTTACTCCTCTGTAGATGTGGATAAATTGTGGAAAACATGCTCAAACTCATTATGCATCAGCTGGAAACAGATAAACATGAAAATAAGGCATGACAAATGAGGGCAGCTATTAACTTGGAAATGAGCTTCATTTATTACAGATGTTCTGAGAGGGGAGGAGACCAACAGAAGGTCCTGATCATTTAGCTTCATTCGGCCTTGATGAATCCGTATCCTGACTGCTTACTCACTGCTGATCCGAGGCCTAATGTGTTGACAGATGGATGAAGTCTTGTGATAAGTAAAGATGAGAAAAACTGAGCGCAGGCCGATCCTTGAAAGAATCCAGCTGCAGCCCACAGTATTCGACTGCAGTTTAGCGTGACAGAAGTGTTTTTCTGCAGGAAGACATTACTTTCATTAGCCCCAGATATATCTTTTTTAAATATTTTTATTATATTTAAAGACAACATTATGGCATCAAGAAAGCAGTAAGAATTCCTTGTCTCAAGAAAAGTAGAACATATCAAAGAGCTTGTCCTTTTTTACATTAGCCAGTATAGTCTTTAGTTTACATCGTAGTTATGACCCATAATATGTTCTTGCTTTCTTTGCTTCGGGAACAGACCTTTATTTCTGCTGACACAATCAAAGCCACACAGAATAAAAATAATATTAACTAATAATATTACTCATATATTCCATATTATCCAAATGGTGCAGGCAGAAGAACACGAGGGAGAATCAACAGTTCCAATGCAAAATTTTACTAACAATATAATTCAAACCGGTACAGACAGGCAGAAGGTTCACACACACTTAAAGGGATAGTTCACCCAAAAATGAAAATTCTGTCATCATTTACTCACCCTCAAGTTGTTCCAAACCTGTATGAGTTTCTTTGTTCTGCTGAACACAAAGGAAGATATTTGGAAGAATGTTTGTAATCAACAGATCTCGGTCCCCATTGACTTCCATAGTAGGAAAAAAATATACTATGGTAGTCATAGGTAGGGGACCAAGATCTGTTTGGTTACAAACATTCTTCCAAATATCTTCCTTTGTGTTCAGCAGAACAAAGAAACTCATACAGGTTTGGAACAACTTGAGGGTGAGTAAATGATGACAGAATTTTCATTTTTGGGTGAACTATCCCTTTAATGGGACGGAGATGGAACAGAATGGAACTAAATACAAACACTGATGAACACTGATTAACAGAACACAGGTGACATAGATGATGATGATTAACTAAACACAGGTGATACGGATGAACTAAATGACAGTAACCATGGATACGAAGGAGTGGCGGGAAAAGAACAAAGGAAGACATGTGACTACTGAAAATACAAACAAACACTGACACGTGACAGATGACAAATTGTTTAAATGCAGATGCCCTGTCACCATAACTGCTCATGATGAAGTTAAATTGTAGACTAGTATTTCTCTTTTCAACAGAAACTTAGATTTCATATCACTTTTATGTATGAGCGTCATCATGAATATCGGGATTTGGCACACAGAAGCACCATGCATCATCTGGCAACTGTAGCACTACAAGAAATAAATATGATTTATATGCTTTCTGGGATACACAAGCTTCCAAACTAGTCTTGCATCAATCACATAAAACCAGCTTGATGGATAACAGCCCTCTGATTTAAAGTATATGTTATGTGCATGTTGGAAGAAAAACAATACATCAGCACAACATTTTTGGACATTGTTCGATGTAAAAAGAAGGCTTTTTTGCATGTTTGCATAAGCTTTCATCAAACTAACTTATTACATAACCAGGCCCCAGAGGTTGAGAAAAATTATATTATTTGAAAACTTCATGAGATTCAATCATTAATGGATAAAATTAAGGCAACTCTACATTTATTTCATACTGAAAATTCAGTTTCACTCAAAATTGTCACATTGTTAAAATGTTAATGCAGTTATTACATACATAATATGTCCAGTGGTCACAGTCCTTTTGTATAACGTGATAGGATGTAAGTTTGAGTCCTGTCCTGTAGTTTATTTAACAAAGATGTCTTACTCAAAATTATCTGCTAAATAAAATAAACGTAAGCTTTACAATATACTTTGATGGCAAAGTCACTTAGCTTTACATTAAACTTGAAGTTAGCTGATGGGATTTTAGAAAGACTTTCTCATACTATCATCTTTTTCTGCATGCCATTCTATTTGACAGAAAGGATGTTTCAAGAGAGCATAGGACTCTTCACAGCTGTCATGCCACAGAAACCTAGCTGAATGATCGCTCATAAAATATTCATCAAAGGCTTTCCCTTCTCACCCTACAAAACACTGCATAACATCTCCATGACTGCAGTCGAAACAGCTGGAGGTTGGGAAATGACACTTCTAGACACATTTGATCTTTTAGCAAGCAGAATATTATTTGGTTTAAGGTAATAACTTTTCAAATACCCAATTATTGTTCTTTAAGCATATAGAAAAATCGGTTTAATTCAGTACAACATCAGGAATAAAACGTGAATGTAAAGACATACTTTTTGGATATTCATTTATTTTATAGTAAACTGTACGTACACCATTACGTCTCAAACAGAATCCGCGCAGAAGAGCAGAGCTGATGTCATGGACTATGTTGCTAAAACACACACAAACACAAAGATGTCAGTCTTTAATAAATCCACAGGTAACTCCACATAAAGAGAGTAGCGTATCATACATCAACCACAGACAAGATCTGAAAACAGTGAACAGAAACAAGGGAACTAAAATACAGATATAAATGAGGTGAATACCAAAACACAGCTATTAGTGGCGGGAAATGGTACAAACATGAAAACACAGTCCAAACTGAGTGAAACTGCGACTCACTCAAAGAAACTTACAGAAACAGAAACTACTTTCCAATTAATTCCATCGCTGTAAGAAAAACAATTTACCCATGGGCAGCCCAGACAGGAGCAGAGTGAGATGTTACTTAACCATCTGAAACACCATTTCCTCGGTCTTTGATCTGATACCTCATGCTGTGCTTCAGAAGTCAAAGATAACAGATCTACTGGTGCTCTCAGTCTCCTCCAAATGAGAGCAAACTCAGTGTAGAAGGTTGTAGATGACAGCTTTCCTCCATCTGTGACCCATAATGACTCCATCTTCTGCAACACCTTGTGCTATTAAATGCATTTCTTGTGCAACTTTTCTTATGCGCAAAAAAAGAAAAGAAAAAAATATTGTATTACTGCAGGGGTGCCCAATCCTGTTCCTGGAGATCTACCTTCCTGCAAAGCTCAGCTCCAACATTACAGAAGCAGCTAATTAAAATCTTGATAATTACAAACAGATCTGAACTCTGCAGGTAGGTCTCTGATTTTCTCTGAAATCCTAATTACACATTTTAGTTTTGCATAATTATAAATGGGTAGAGCAGAGCAATGGGCTTTTTGTTAAAACAAAAAAAATATCACAAACCTACCCTGTGTAAGACATCAATGAGAGAGCAAGACTTGGCAGGAGGATACCTTAGATGACTATCTCACACAGGACTGAAAACTCAAGGAGAAAAAATAGGGAGAGCACACAAAGCAGGTAACAAAAGAGGACAGGTGGGGCAAATTATTAGTTAACAAGATGGGCGGGGTAAGACAATAGACAGGAGATCACATGGCACAAAGAAACAAACTTTGCTTACACCAAGCAAACCAAAACCTTGAGCTCATGGCCAGCAAACACAATCACTATCACATGTATGGTTTGTTTTGGTTCTGTTCTGTTCTACTTCCTGTTTCTTTTGTCCTCATTTTCCCGCCACTAGTTTGTTTCCATGGTTGCCGATTAGTTCACCACACCTGTTCTGTTTCTACCTTGATAACCCAGTCTTTATATAAGCCTTGAGTACCCATTCAGTCAGTCACGTTCAATGTTACGTCGGACTGACGTATTGGGGTCTCGCCTGGGAGCCCAATCACCTCCAAGTGGTAGCAAAACGAGTCAATGAATATTGGCCAGTGAGATTTGCATGCCGAGTCACACCTACCCGGACATACAGGTATAAAAAGGACCGGCATTACTCACTTTATTCATATTTTGCTTCGGAGCCGAGCGGTTGCACAGCGATCACTCTTTCCATTCAACTCTGCGAAGAGTAAATTTCTGCAAAGAGCAAACAAAAGCTATTTTAATCCTACCAGGAGATTACTCCGAAAACAGCTATTTTAATTGCTACTTTGCCTGCAGCTCATCGTGGGATCTCTCTGCCTCATTCCAGCGGTGTTTGCATCCAGCCTAGCTGTGCACAGAGTGCAGCATTCAACCCTGGGCACTCCGGCTAAAAGATCATTCCCTAAAAGAGCAAGCAGGAGCAGTCAGCGTCTTTTTCAAGATGTCTTTCCACAAATCACGTTTGTTTATGGTAAAGTGGTTGTGTTCCTCTGTTTTTTCTCCTGTGAACTCCTACGTGTTTATTTTCTTTTATAATAAAGTGTTTCTTTTGGATTCTCCACCATAATGCGCTCATTATAACAACCGCCATGACAGAATACAGGACCCCAGATTAATATCTTCGGGAGGGACTGGAGCCCCAGAACTGTGCCCAGAGTATGCAACACTCTCCTTGATGGCTACAGCCATATTGTGTGTAGCTCCGTAGCTACTCCCAAGAAAATTTGGTGGTGGGGGTTGCTACCTGTTGGCCTCCTCCCTGGCCCCCTGAGCTACCGGCTCCTCCCTGACCGGCTGAGATACCGGCTCCTCCCTGACCCCCTGAGATACTGGTTCCTTCCTGGCCCCCTAAGCTACTGGCTTCTCCCTGGCCCCCTGAGCCACCGGCTCCTCCTTGGATACCTAAGCTACCAGCTCCTCCCTGGCCCCCTGAGCTACCGGCTCCTCCCTGGCCCCCTGAGCTACCGGCTTCTCCCTGACCCCCTGAGCTACCGGCTCCTCCCTGGCCCCCTGAGCTACTGGCACCTCCCTGACCCCCTGAGCTACCGGCTCCTCCCTGGCCCCCTGAGATACCGGCTCCTCCCTGGCCCCCTAAGCTACTGGCTCCTCCCTGGCCCCCTGAGATACCGGCTCTTCCCTGGCTCCCTGAGATACCGGCTACTGCCTGGCCCCCTGAGCTACTGGCACCTCCCTGGCCCCCTGAGATACCGGCTCCTCCCTGGCCCCCTGAGCTATCGGCTCCTCCCTGGCCCCCTGAGCTACTGGCACCTACCTGACCCCCTGAGCTACCGGCTCCTCCCTGGCCCCCTAAGCTACCGGCTCCTCCCTGGCCCCCTGAGATACCGGCTACTGCCTGGCCCCCTGAGCTACTGGCTCCTCCCTGGCCCCCTGAGATACCGGCTCTTCCTTGGCCCCCTGAGCTACCGGCTCCTCCCTGGCCCCCTGAGCTACTGGCTCCTCCCTGGCCCCCTGAGATACCGGCTCCTCCTTGGCCCCCTGAGCTATCGGCTCCTCCCTGGCCCCCTGAGCTACCGGCTCCTCCTTGGCCCCCTAAGCTACCGGCACCTGTCTGGCTCCTTGAGCTACCGGCTCCCTGTATTATGTAAGGTTAATAGGAAAACATATTTCCTTGTTTAAAACAATGCATTGTTGCATACCATAAAAGGATTTGTATAATTAATAGCCTATATATGTGAAAATGTATAATGTTATGTTATAAAAATTCAAATATATTTATGTTATTGTTATAAAGCAATTCTGTTTATACAATAAGGAAGCTACTGATAAAAGTCATGAAGAGGAAGTAATTAAATATGTTTTTAAGGTAATTTAGTGTTTGTGATTTCCTTTTCTCTTCCTTCATCTCTCTCTGTGTTTGTGTTCTGCTTTATCTTGTCTCCTCTCTGACTGTATGCATTTATTATTTATCCATCTGATTAATTTCAAAGAGTTCCTAAAAAACAAATCAGAGTTGCACGGCACCTGATGCTTTATTCATGGACTGGTGCAGCTTTCAGATGACCCACTGGCTCAAGGGTTGCTCTTACACAACTCCGGTGTTTCCTCAAAACTGAAGAAATGTTTCACTGTGACTTTCATCAGCCTCAGCAACATCTCAGCAAAACACAACCGGCAACCCTCAACTCAAAAGGCATGTTACACTAGAGGTTAAATAAAAATGTCTTCTCCTTTTCAGCAGGGATAGTTGTTTATCATAATTTTCTGTAAACTTTACCACCCATTAGCCATTTCAGAACCATATTGAGAGCCACAGTTGCTTAGAGACAATTTACACAAGTCACGCATGAAGATAGAAGCTTAGAACTAACTGCTGTTTACACTTCCCTCTTTATGCAGTACAGTACTTTTTACTCTAACTGCACTCTAACATCTATCTGGCCCCCTGAGCTACTGGCACCTATCGGGCTCCCTGAGCTACCGGCTCCTCCCGGGCTCCCTGAGCTACCGGCTCCTCCCTGGCCCCCTGAGCTACCGGCACCTATCGGGCTTCCTGAGCTACCGGCACCTCCCTGGCTCCCTGAGCTACCGGCGCCAACTTGGCCCCCTGAACTACCGGCTCCTCCCTTGCCTCCTGAGCTACCGGCACCTATCTGGCCCCCTGAGCTACCGGCTCCTCCCTGACACCCTGAGCTACCGGCTCCTCCCTGGCCCCCTGAGCTACCGGCTCCTCCCTGGCCCCCTGAGATACCGGCTCCTCCCTGGCCCCCTGAGATACCGGCTCCTCCCTGACCCCCTGAGATACCGGCTACTGCCTGGCCCCCTAAGCTACTGGCTCCTCCCTGGCCCCCTGAGCTACCGGCTCCTCCATGGCCCCCTAAGCTACCGGCGCCTCCCTGGCCCCCTGAGCTACCGGCTCCTCCCTGGCCCCCTGAGCTACCGGCACCTATCTGGCTCCCTGAGCTACCGACTCCCTGTATTATGTAAGGTTAATAGGAAAACATATTTCCTTGTTTAAAACAATGCATTGTTGCATACCATAAAAGGATTTGTATAATTAATAGCCTATATATGTGAAAATGTATAATGTTAATTTACACAAGTCACGCATGAAGATAGAAACTTAGAACTAACTGCTGTTTACACTTCCTTCTTTATGCAGTACAGTACTTTTTACTCTAACTGCACTCTAACATCTATCTGGCCCCCTGAGCTACTGGCACCTACCGGGCTCCCTGAGCTACCGGCTCCTCCCGGGCTCCCTGAGCTACCGGCTCCTCCCTGGCCCCCTGAGCTACCGGCACCTATCGGGCTTCCTGAGCTACTGGCGCCAACTTGGCCCCCTGAGCTACCAGCACCTCCCTGGCTCCCTGAGCTACTGGCGCCAACTTGGCCCCCTGAGCTACCGGCTCCTCCCTGGCCTCCTGAGCTACCGGCACCTATCTGGCTCCCTGAGCTACCGGCACCCATCTGGCCCCCTGAGCTACCGGCTCCTCCATGGCCCCCTGAGCCACCGGCACCTCCCTGGCCTCCTGAGCTACCGGCACCTATCTGGCCCCTTTAGCTACCGGCTCCTCCCTGAGCTACCGGCTCCTCCATGGCCCCCTGAGCCACCGGCACCTCCCTGGCCTCCTGAGCTACCGGCACCTATCTGGCCCCTTTAGCTACCGGCTCCTCCCTGAGCTACCGGCTCCTCCCTGAGCTACCGGCTCCTCCCTGGACCCCTGAGCTACTGGCACCTATCTGGCTCCCTGAGCTACCGGCACCTATCTGGCCCCCTGAGCTACCGGCACCTATCTGGCCCCCTGAGCTACCGGCTCCTCCATGGCCCCCTGAGCTACCGGCACCTATCTGGACCCCTGAGCTACCGGCTCCTCCCTGGCCCCCTGATGTTTTTTTATTTACAGAAGTTTTCTTACATAGTCGTATGTTAAAATGGTTCCTATGATCTTATTCATAAATGGCAGTTCTGTACCTCTAATGCATTTCCTCATAGGTATTGTTTTTAGAAAGTGGAATCATTTATATTACTGAATTTATTTGATTTAATTAGAAGTGTTTATAGTAATACACTTACTGCATAACATGCTTACTATAGCATAAATATAACACTATATACACAATATAATGATTTTTATATATTAAATATTAAAACAAATTAAACAAATTATATTCTACAGAAAGGGCAAGTAGAGGGAACTCCTAAAGGGAAGATGAGCTCAGCTTTGGGAGCAATATTAAATTGTTAATGATAAAATTCACTCAGTTTCACTGAGTTTGTAGGTGGTATATTTATACATCAACTTCTAAGAGGATTTTTGTCTCTCTACACTGTAAAAAATTTCTAACCTCCCCAACTCAAAATTTTCTAGTGACTGGTCACATCTAAATTTTTCAATTGGCCCAAGTGAAATAATGTAAATGTAATTTTATAATTTACAGAATTTCACTTGGGCCAATTGAAAAATTTAGATGTGACCAGTCACTAGAAAATTTTGAGTTGGGGAGGTTAGACATTTTTTACAGTGTACTATTTTCCATTGTGGTAGAGATTTGCCATATAGCTACATTTTCCTCAAAAATGTATTTTGGTTGTTAAAGATGTTTTGTAAAAAAATATATTTTATGCAAATGTATTATGTAAGGTTAATAGGAAAACATATTTCCTTGTTAAAACCAATGCATAGTTGCATACCATAAAAGGATTTGTACAATTAATGACCTATATATGTGAAAATGTTATATGTTATGTTATGTTATAAAGCAGTTCTGTTGATACAATAAGGAAGCTATACTGATAAAAGTCATGACGAGGAAGTAATTAAATATGTTTTTAAGGTAATTTAGTGTTTGTGATTTCTGATTTCCTTTTCTCTTCCTTCACCTCTCTCTGTGTTTGTGTTCTGCTTTATCTTGTCTCCTCTCCGACTGTATGCATTTATTATTTATCCATCTGATTTATTTCAAAGAGTTCCTAAAAAACAAATCAGAGTTGCACGGCACCTGATGCTTTATTCATGGACTGGTGCAGCTTTCAGATGACCCACTGGCTCAAGGGTTGCTCTTACACAACTCCGGTGTTTCCTCAAAACTGAAGAAATGTTTCACTGTGACTTTCATCAGCCTCAGCAACATCTCAGCAAAACACAACCGGCAACCCTCAACTCAAAAGGCATGTTACACTAGAGGGTAAATATAAAAGTCTTCTCTCTTTCAGCAGGGATAGTTGTTTATCATAATTTTCTGTGAACTTTACAACCCATTAGCCATTTCAGAACCATATTGAGAGCCACAGTTGCTTAGAGACAATTTACACAAGTCACGCATGAAGATAGAAGCTTAGACCTAACTGCTGTTTACACTTCCCTCTTTATGCAGTACAGTACGTTTTACTCTAACTGCACTCTAACACTGCTATAGCTTAGTGGAGGTATGCCACCTAGAAAGTAGACCTACGGCAAACTAGTCAACGTTTACTACAAAAATGAAAAATCTGTTGACATTTACTCACCCTCATGTCATTTCAAACCCATGTTCTGAAATATTAGTGTGTGTGTAAAAAAATCTCTCTCTATATACAAAATAATACATAGAGTTATAATATATGACAATCCTGCTCTCCACTGTATATGGAGGTGGTTTTGATGTATTGTTGTATGGAAAAGGCCAGTGTGAAAATTTTTATTTCCACAGAGAAATACTGACAGAATTTTTATTTTGGGGTGAACCTTTTAAAGTCATCAAAATGGACAATTCTTATATTTTATGGAATATCACAGAATAAATGATTTATTGATTTCTCCATGCATCTTATATTTTATACTTATATATTCGAAAAAGCATAATAGAGACACTTTAAAATGTCACTGCTACCCTGCTCCATCAGTCCAGTTCAGATGATAACGTGACTTTTAATGTGTATTGTCAGAGTGACAGAGAAGGCTTAAGAATGGATTTGTTGTATTTCTAGTCTAAACTAAACCGTGTGCTTTGGTTCCACATTTACTGATTAAATGTGTAATCAGTCAAACAAAATAAGAGTAGAAGTAATCTGGGTAACATCCCAATTGATAACATAACTAATAAGTCTTACAAGGTCAGTTAAGGAGGACAACCTTACATGATTGACAGCAATTTTGAATATAAAACAGGTCATAACGTTATCTCTGTAAACCTGTGTAAAGAAAACACACTCTATATGGTGTGTGCACATATAGCTCTTATCTCATTTATTTTTCAAGAAGGCAATACCCAACCCAAATAACCTGAACGGGAAATCAAGGGAGAACTGGAAACTTCCCTTTAGCTGAAGGACATTTTGTCAACAGCAAGAGAAGTGATAATCGGCCCTGTGTTTGCAGAGCATGTGGGCAGTTATGGAACACACAATGGGACATTCTGGAAGACAGCCTTTTTACAGAAGATAAGATTGGGGCCACCGTGTAAGAATCAGACAGCTCTAAGCAGGATATTATCACTCGCTGCCTAATTGTTTAATGTCTTTTATCATTGCTTCTATGTGGCCTATTTTATTTCTTCTAAATGCTCCAGATAGAAGGACAAATACATCTGTTGGCCAAGTTACAATACTAGCTTATGGGGATTTTTTAAAATACTGTCAGTATTACAAAAGATAATACATATGCTCACTCTATGAACAGTTGAGTTGTAAATTTGCAGCAGCTCTAACAGATTAAGAGTTTCTCATTACACTTAATATATGAACTATTAAATGAACAATTTGCGTAATAAACAAGTGTGAACATGCAGAAATTACTACTTTTCTTGCATTAGATCTTTATAGACAATTACTATATAGAACATCATATTGTTCATGTTATTCGTCCCTGAACACACAGTTTCCCTTGAATGCATGTGGGTGATTTTTTTTTACAATTTGATGCATATTCTTTATAATATTACTTGTTTTGTCAACAAAAATACATTTTAATGATAATTTATATTGTGTGTGCATGCGAAGGCTGTCAAAACATTATATATATATTTTATATTTTATTTATTTATTTTGATCTGCTTATTTCATATTGTTCACAAGAGTAAAGATTGATAATTTCTTGGAATGTCATATTAAGATTATAGGAAAGAAATAAGCAGATCAAAATAAATAAATAAAATAAAATAAAAAGATGTGTCCTACTCTGCCACCTAGTGTAGAATAAAGGCTTCTACGCTGCATATATCATTTTGAAACCATCGAATACTTTGCCACATAATTCTTTTCTTTATTTTTTCATATTCCCCCAATTCTAATTTTTACAATTCTAAATTTTGCATTAGAATGAGAGTGAATGAGAATGAGATTTTAGATTAGTTTTTTAGATTTTACCTCAGCTTGACAGTTTGTTTACAGTCTATCGTAGGCTGGGACTTCCAGAATATATATACTTCCCGCAGTCCTATATACGGCCTTGTAATGAATGAGTAGCTTGACTCGAGCAGCCCACAGTCACTGAGGTAATCATTTCCCTTGCGTCAAAATTCCATTCTCACCAGTCAAGTTTTTCATTAAAATGACCAACGCCACAATTGTGTCCGATTGGTCCGAACCGCAGGCCCCAGTTTATGAAACGCGTCCTGTGATTGGTCAATCATCGAGGTCTGCAACAGTATTCGCATTTCCATTGGACAGCTTCTCCGTCATCTTGATACAATGTAGCTAGGTTGGTTCTTCCTACTCTCCTTACGTAGGTATTAGTTTAATACATAGATAAGTTAGCGAGATATTAATTTATTAATATTTGTACAGTTAATACTTTAAATTAGTGCAAACAAAGCATGCGAAGGGTGACGCTTTTTGTCAACGGAACCTCCAAAAATGGCAAGGTGAGTGAACACACGCAGTACACGTTTAGCCTGGCCAACTCCAGTAAGTGTTGTGTGTGTGGACAGACAGTGATGTCCTGTCAATGGCATGAAACTATTACTGTGTTTCACTTTATTTAATAAAGACACAGAAAACTGTTAGAACTCAAAACATTTAAGTTATTATTGTACTCCTGACGATATGGTTAAGGCCACATAAGAGCTCGCTCGACTGTTTTTTTTTTTTTTTTTTTTACATTATTGTTTATTATTATACCTTGTAAATGCATTTCTGTATTTTATTGACTCTACCATCATTAACTAGTTACGTCAATACATTTATATTGTTTAAATATAAATGTATTGACGTAACTTGCTCATACATTTAAATATTGTTTAAATAATTTTTACTGTATATATTTTTATTAATTTATATACTAAACATGCATATTTCATTACTACTAAACATTATGTATTCAGTTACAATACTAATATTGAATTTTTATTGAAATATTCTATAATAGTGAAAGATATTGCTTTATTCACTCCACATTATCCATCCAGACAACAACTTGCAATGATGATTATAATAAGGGTGGTAAGACTTTACATAAGGTTTATAATAGTTTATGTATTAACTAATATGAACTAACAATGAGCAATATGTTAGTTTTGTTTATTAATCTTTGTTAGCATTAGTTATTAAAAATACAACTGGTCCTTTTTAGTTCATATCAGCTCAGATACAAGATACAACTTTTGATTGTAATAATGTATTAATAAATGTTGACATTAACATTAACTGAGATTAAAAAAATGCTTTAGAAGTATGTTTTCAATAGTAGTTCATGTTAACTAGTGTAGTTAACCACTTTTTAACAAATGGATCCTTATTATAAAGTGTTTCCATAATAAAAACACTATATTTCACAGTGTCCTTGTTACATATGTTACATCTAGTTACTATAGTAATAACTATAAATGATGTATAATTACGTGCAACTTATACTAAAACTACCAAACCCTAATCCTAACCTCATAGTAAGTGTATGTAGTTAATTAATATTACGGTACTCAGTAATGTATAATTACACTGTAACACAGACACCTTAAAATAAAGTGTAACCAATTATTGTAATGAACATTCTAACACTGTAATGCAAACATTGCAATATTAATGCCTTCACGTCTTCGCTTCTTTTGCAGGTTGTAGCCGTTTATGGGACTCTGCCTGATCTTTTGACAGTTGCCAGCAATAAATTGGGAATCAGGGCTTGTAACCTATATAATGGGAAAGGTGGTCTTATAGATGACATTGCCCTCATCAGGTACAGTTGCATTGGCATTCTTGAACTATCATTCATTCATTTATGAAAGACAATGATGGGAACAATATGATTTTTTTTGGTGCTATTCTCTGTTATTTAAACCTGCTTTAAATAAACAAATGGGGTAACAAAGATGACCTGGTAACACTTTATTCCTCTTTAGACATTCTGTTGAAGTAACTTCACATCTACATGTCAACTTTTTCTACCAACCCTAACCCCTTATGCTACCAAATTATATTCTAATCTTGAAGTGAATTTTCTATGATTTTATAAAAAATACATACAATATGCATATTTACTTTCAAGTTGAAAATATAATTTATTTGTAAAACATCTTTCAGTCACATGATGTAGGTACTGCATTACTTATACTCAATATAACGTGTGAAGGGGACCATCACAATAAAGTGTAACTGATTACACCGGAGCCTTGTACTTGTTTCTTGAGTGGGATAGGCAAATGAGAGGTAATGTATCGGATGTACTGACTGGTTATTGTATGTATTCCACAGAGATGATGACGTGCTGTATGTGTCAGAAGGAGACGCTTTCATCGGTGAGCCAACATCATTTTGTTTTCCCTGTAGTTCAGCTGGTAGAATATGCAATGCCAAGGTCATGAGCTGGATTCCTAGGAGGGAACACAAATGAATAGCTTTTCATAAAAGTGTAAAAAGTCACTTTTGCATAAAATGTATTATCATTATTGAGTGAAACTGAAGGTGTACTTATAGGTCAGTGTGTAAAACTATGACTGTGTTTGTGTTTTAGATCCTCAGAGCGATGGGAAAACGTCAGATGACATCTCAGGATCGCACACTGATTGGCTGACGCTGAATATTGGTGGGCGGCATTTCACAACCACTAGGTAACCATGCAGCATGATTTGCCGTCTTGTTGGCTTACCGTAACTTTCAGTGAAATATCAAGCTCTTATCTATTACTGTAACAACTTTGTAAATTAATAAATAAGTGAAAGGAAATAGCGAAAGGCTGTGATTTGACAATAGTTAAAGGGGAACTATGCAGGTTTTTTTTAGCTTAATTTACCTTAACTGAACAGCTTCAGAGTCATTGGAATGGTTATATGACTTTTTCGGGTTGAATGGTGGCCGTCTCGCTTCCCTCTAGCGCCTGTGAGCGGAAAAACCACCCTTGCAACTTCGGGCGTCAGGAAGTATCACGTGATATCAGGTCTCGCGATGTAACGAATTGCTTTACGGCACTGAACTCAAGATTTATATGCTAGCCTTCTGTGTATCATACATACCTCAGTGGACATGGCTCCGTGCGTTCGCCGGCTTCTTTGAAAACAAATGCACATGACCAGAGGGAGAAGATGGGAGGGGAGAAAGTCGCCAACGAGTTTTTACGAGAGTGCTGTCAAATATCTATTCCGAAGCTGTAGGGGGAGCTCTATAGGGGAAACCTGGAAGCAAAAACAGTGAAGAAATTGCCAAAAATGCATAGTGCCGCTTTAAGAGAGGTGTTTTTAGGCAAGAAGGAAACCATCTTAAAGGGATACTTCACCTCTGGAAAGATGAATGTGTATTTAAAATAGGTCATTTATGTAGAAGAAATGTGAAATTATTTTTGAATTTGGAGCTTTCTGGACTGAGAAAAGCCAGAAAATTTATTTTTGGCTTATGTGGATGAAAGACAACAACTCCCAGAATGCACTTGCTTCACTGCTCTACGAGGCCACTCCCAAGCCACGCCTACCGGTAAGAGCGCAGTTGAAAACAACAAGGCTAGGCTACTAGTGAGTCTCCGTGACGAGTTTGCCCGGGATTTCGAGATCGCCGAAAATGTCCGGGATTCGGCTTTTGCGTTCTACTGTCGCCATTCATTATGTTTACTGTGGCGAGCAGGACGAGACTGAGGGGTACGGGAGAATGGCGCGAGGCCGGTGGCATGATTACTGAGACGCACCGGTCTCGTATCTCTTACGGAGGAGTGGGAATTTTCTTAGCAATGTTAAAACGCACATCAACCGATCACTTGTTTAGCGTTCATGTAAACACTACATTCAGATTCACCAATTGGAATGAATTCAGATAGACTGAAACAAAAGGTGTGCATGTAAACAATGAATGGCGACTGCAGAAAGCAAAAGCTGAATCCCGGACATTTTGGGCGATCTCGACGGCCGGACATGTCCGGGAAAAAGAGGATGGTAACCCCTACTACTCAGCTTTCTCCACAGAACAAGAGCCTGTTAGCTTAGCTTCCAAAGAAAGACGGCTGACACTGTGTACATTCTGTGAGTGAGATCCCACCTCCTATGGGCGGGTTGAAAACATGCGGGACAGCCCCTACTACTGGCTGTAGTCTTTAGCCTCTGGCCAAAAAATCCTCCGATGACGCAAAATTACGATTTTTGCATCATCTGAGGATTTTTTCCAGACAAAAAATACATAAATCTCTCATCTCAGGGGGACATGAGGGTGGAAAGCATGGTAATTCGAAAATACTACAGGTTTTCTACTAATACAAAACTTAATGCTAAATCCTGAAGTATCCCTTTAACCATGGTAAAATCACAGCAATGCTTAATTTTTTTTTTACAATACTGTAAAAAGTATTGTACAATACTTGTACAATACTGTTTTTTACAATACTGATTGTATCAAAGCAGCTTTGCAATGATAACATGAAAATAATACAACAAAGTTTGTTTCTAGAAGAAAATTGCGTCATAGTCCACCTTAAGAAAGACAAATCAATAATATTGTTGAATATTAAATGTCCCCAACTAAGCAAGCCAAAAGCCAAGGCGACATCCGGCTGACTTCAGTAAACCTTGAAATAAACAGAAAGACTAACATTAGTGTAGATGCCATTCTTCTTATGATGTACCGAGTCCATCAGGTGTTATAGGAAGTGTCCCCGAAAACTGCACGTTTACTGGTTCAAGACCAGCGCTGTTATTACCTCGCTAGTGAGAAATGTCATGTAGCTTTTAAGTTGCTTAACTATTTTACTGCTAAAATCGTCAGAGCAGCGCTGACAACACATTTCTGTGCGTGTGTGTGTGTGTCCGTACTGTATGTGTGTGCGTTTGAGTGGAAGATTGTTTACTATATTTATTTGCTAGGTCAGTGTCGTTGTAGGTTTTGGTTCTTTTGCTGTTGTCGGCTTTAAGGACCTTTGAAATAACTGAAACCGTTTGGCGAACAGTAATGCGGTCAAGCCCTGCCTGGAACTACTTTAGCCGTGTGTTTCCCTGAAAATAATTACACACCTTAGAACGTTCCTCAACCAATCAGAATCAAGCATTCAACAGCCCCGTAGTATAATAGCACATAAATCAGGGGTGTCCAAACTCGGTTCTGGAGGGCCACTGACTGTCCTGCAGAGTTTGGCTCTCTAACTTGCCTCAACACATCTGGCTGGAAGTTTCTAGTATGCCTAGTAAGACCTTAATTAGCTGGTTCAGGTGTGGTTAATGGGGGTTTGAGTTAAACTTTACAGGACAGTGGCCCTCCAGGAGCTGGATTGGACGCCACTGATATAAATAATGCTGAAACAACACTAGTCTGCACTGGTCTGTCGTTTAGGTGTCTATTTCTGATGTGTGGTCTCTGTGTTTGCTCTTGTTTAAGGAGTACTCTTGTGAGTAAGGAGCCTGACAGCATGCTGGCACACATGTTCAGAGGGAAGGGTAAGTTTAGTTCCCGTTCACTCATACCCCTTTTCCACCAACAAGAACCCGGTGCTGGTTCGGAGCTAGAGCGAGTGCCGGTTCGGAGTTGGTTCGACTGACGAGCCTCCAAAGAACCGGTTTGCTTTTCCACAGGCTAAAAGAGCCAGCGCAGAGCCAGGTCTTACGTCACAGCTACGTCTCATCTTTCCCAGTAACGTTAGCGTGGCGGCGCCAAACACAAACACATCATCAACAATGGATGTTGCTTTGCTATTGATGTTCATGGCTTTGCTGACCTACATCGGCATCCAAACACGGCAGATCCAACGTGTTCGCGCGGCTCTTTGTATTTTCTGCAAAACCGGTTTCGTCCGCGAAGCCCCGTCTAACTTACTCTGGACTTCTGAAGAGGACCAAAGTGCAAGAAAGCAGCTTGTTTCGTCGTCTGACCACTGCTGTTTTTGTTTAATCGCGTCCATTGTGTTTAGCTGCTGTTAGCTCGATTAGCTGCTATTTGAAAATGGCGGTCACAGGTTTCTCTTCAGTCTTGTTGGCCACGGTAACCCCGCCCCCAGCCTCTGACGCAAGCGGTTCTTTCTTGGCTCCGTTCTAGACCCTGCAATGATTTGGTGCTACTTAAGAACCAGTTTTACTGGTTCGGAGCTGGTGCTTTGGCGGTGGAAAAACAAAGAACCGATTTGAAACTAGGCTCTGGCTCCGAACCAGCACCAGCTCTGCCTTGGTGGAAAAGGGGTATCACTGACTGATTTAAGCATTGTTTGTTTTGCTGGTTCATCAAATAGGTTGTTGCACAGTTATATCAGAGTTGTTTCCCCCACTTTCTTGATCTGCAGATGTGTGGGGTAATAAGCAGGATGAACGAGGGGCTTACCTCATTGATCGAAGCCCAGAGTACTTTGAGCCCATCCTGAATTACCTGAGGCATGGCCAGATCATTGTCAATGAAGGAATCAACTTACTCGGTGAGTGAGGCCTGAATGTTAACTAAAGCATTCTCAGATGATAGTTCTTATCTAGTTTATTAGGTATACTTTAGATGGTACATTCAGGTTTTGGGATGTAGATTATTGCAATAAATTTTAATCTTGGTAGATCACTATAATTCAAGGTTTTTTTAATAAAGTAACAGCCATGGAAAAATTTATAAAATACACAATTGTTCAATAAATTATTGTAATTAAAAAAAATATATATTCTTGTCATAACCTAAGTCAGTTTTTATTCTTTAGTTAGTTAAATGTTTTATGTTTTATAGGAGTTCTAGAAGAAGCTCGATTCTTTGGAATAGAGCAACTGGCAGAGCAGCTAGAAGTCACCATTAAGGTAGTATTATATTATATGTATTATTATTATATATATATTATACACTATCTTTCAAAAGTTTTCATCTTCATCAACTTACCAAGGCTCTATTTATATTAAAAAAAAAAAAACAGTAAAAAGAGTATTATTGAAATATTATTAAAATAACCGTTTTCTATTGTAATATATTGTAAAATGTAATTTGTTCCTGTGATCAAAGCTGAATTTTCAGCATCATTACTCCAGTCTTCAGTGTCACATGATCCTTCAGAAATCATTTTGATATGCCTATTTGCTGCTTATTTCTAATTATTATCAGTGTTGAAAACAGTTAATATTTGTATCAATTTAATGCATCCTTGATGAATAAAAGTACTCATTTCTTTCCAAAAATTAAACATCTTTCTGACCCCAAACTTTTTAGAGGATGTATATATCCATACGTTTAATACATTGTTTCCATGATATGCAGAATTCTCATCCACCTGAGGACCACTCTCCTCTCTCACGGAAGGAATTTGTTCGTTTTCTGCTGGCTACACCAACCAAATCAGAGCTACGCTGTCAGGTAGAAGACTTTTGTTCAGTCAGGTGTATTAAGCCCTATTCGGACGGGATTAACTTTACAAGGGTAGATGGAGTAAAGTAATTTTACCACAGGACGTCTGTAATATTAATGGCCAATTCGCACGGGATAAGATATCTCAGTAAGTGGGAGAGTAACTCGATTTGCGCACTGCCGTCACTCCTGTCCTCATGTGTGTATTACATTACTTCCTGATGTCACGTGGACAAACAACCTATATTTATAAAACAGTTATGTCCGGTCGAACGATGTATTAATGAACTTCAGATTGGACTGTGTTGGTAATAGGCACTTACCTAACGCTAAAAGACGTTTCGTGCCTCTAACAAGATGCTTTCGATCTTCTTTCTGATCTGAATGGTGTGGAAAACACTTGAGTTTTGCCACAGACTCGTCCCAGCGTCTAGAACACAACTGAATACTTTTTCAAGCGTCTCCATACTTGAAAAAACGCAGAAAACTACTTTTAAACAGGAAATGACGAAATATTTACGTACATATTTACAGCGGGTGTATTCGCACGGGATTAGTATTACCTGAGGTAATGATTACTGAGATGCACATTCGGATGGGACTAAAATCACTGAGAAGCTCTGGTAATCATTACTTTACCCCACCTCTCCATGTTAAACTAGTCCCGTCCGAATAGGGCTTTAGTCAGTCTGATGTTGGTATTGAGGTGTCTTTTCCCCTCTCAGGGTCTTAATTTCAGTGGAGCGGACCTTTCTCGGCTGGATTTGCGCTATATTAATTTTAAGATGGCAAATCTGAGTCGCTGCAATCTCACCTATGCAAACCTGTGCTGCTCAAACCTGGAGAGAGCGGACCTTTCCGGAGCCAACCTGGATGTGAGCTGGATCATCTCTCGCTTTCGTTTGGTTTTAATCCTCTTGAACTGATATGAAGTCTTGCTTGATCACTTTCTTCTGTGCTCCAGGGTGCTAATCTTCAGGGCGTGAAGATGCTCTGCTCCAACGCAGAGGGAGCGTCCCTTAAAGGATGTAACTTTGAGGATCCCTCTGGGCTCAAGGCCAATCTAGAGGGTAAAACTCCTGCACACAGAATTAGTCGTAGAACATCATTGCTAATGGAAATGATGCCACATTAATGTTGCATTGTCATGTTACTCTCTGTGCGCTTTAGGGGCTAATCTGAAAGGAGTTGACATGGAGGGCAGTCAGATGACTGGTATTAATCTGCGTGTGGCTACGCTGAAGAATGCTAAGCTGAAGAACTGTAACCTGCGAGGTGCAACATTAGCCGGCACAGATCTTGAGGTGAGAGTGGCTACAGTAGCTATGTTTATATGGACACCTTTTGTTTGAATGATTTCATTCTGATTGGTGAATCCGGACATTGTGTTTACATGAACTCTAAATAAATTGATCGGGTTAATGTGTGCGTTGATATGTCACAGGCTTCGAATCGGATTAGATCTTTTGAAAAGCACACACTGCACGAATATACAGAGTTTCCAGCTGTTGTCTCATACTAACCATCCTCCTTTTCATTGTTTTAAAAAGCAGTCTTAAAGGGATAGTTCACTTTGAAATTAAATTTTGGTATGTTTTAGCTTACCTCAAGGGCATCCAAGATGTAGGTGTCTTTTTTTCCGCAGTAGTTTCAATTTTGATATTTTTAGGTCAAACCGTTCTTGTCTGTCAGTCATTTAATGCAGGTCTATGGTCACTGTCTCAAAGAGCAAGCACAGAGTCCAAATTAAAACAATTCCCCATCGTCCAAATTAAACAATTCCCCATCATAAGTACACATTGATGGCCTAAGACACGAAACGAGCGGTTTGTGTGAGAAAACGAACAGTATTTATATCGTATTATACACTAGATGTCGCCTTAAAGACATTCGTTCCAATGAACTGCCGTAGACAAGGCGACATCTAGTGTATATATCTATGCACCAGTCTGCGTACACGTCAGATCAGATCATTTGGACGTGGCTGTGTATAAGAGGTAAAAACGATATAAATACTGTTCATTTTCTCACACAAACCGCTCGTTTCGTGTCTTAGGCCATCAATGTGTACTTACGATGGGGAATTGTTTAATTTGGACGGCGGGGAATTGTTTTAATTTGGACTCTGTGCATGCTCTTTGAGACAGTGACCATAGACCTGCATTATATGACTGACAGACAAGAACGGTTTGACCTAAAAATATCAAAATTGAAACTACTGCGGAAAAAAAGACACCTACATCTTGGATGCCCTTGAGGTAAGCTAAAACATACCAAAATTTAATTTCAAAGTGAACTATCCCTTTAAAGGGATGGTTCATCCCAAAATTTTTATTCTGTCATCGTTTACTCGCCCTCAAGTTGTTCCAAACCTGCATGAATTTCTTTCTTTTTCTGAACACAAAAGAAGATATTTTAAAGAATACGGGTAACCAAACAGTTGATGGACCCCATTGACTTTCATAGTATGGAAAAACAATGCTAAGTCAATTGGGTCCATCAACTGTTTGTTTACCGACATTTGTGTTCAGCAGAAGAAAGAAATGAATGCAGGTTTGGAACAATTTGTAAATTGTATGTAGTAAATGTATAGTAAATGATGACAGAATTTAAATTTTTGGTTGAATTATCCCTTTAATACCTATTGCAAAGACTGCTGGGACGCTTCCGGCACCTTTTCACAAACGATGAGTGAAAGGAGAATTTTAGATTGACACGACTTTGTTCAAAAACAACAACTCATTCCACGCGTCATTACACCATTTCTACATCATTGCACCATTTCTACATTGTTCCAGACAAACAAAGCGTTTACACGTCCTGTCGATTCATTGGTCAATTCATTCCGAGTGACGAGTTTACATGTGACTACATTATTTCGACTGTGCTCTGGGCTGACAACAGTTGGATTATTTAGGGTCCACGTAAACGCAGCTAGTGTTGATTGAAGGTGTGTTATTTTGAGGCATCTAGTGACACCATTATTGCACTGAAAAACATTTTCTGTGACGTGTGTGCAGAACTGCGATCTCTCAGGCTGTGATCTACAGGAAGCGAATCTGCGTGGTTCAAATGTGAAAGGAGCCATCTTCGAGGAGATGCTGACTCCACTGCACATGTCCCAAAGTGTGAGATAACCAATTACATTGTTCCCTGCCCAGAAACCTCACCAGCCAGCTATTCCCAGCACTCCCTCACCCCGACCCCCTTTTCGTTTCACGCTCCCGTGGAACCGTATGCAATACTAGCACTTGGTTTGCCCACCTCTAATCTTTGAGCTTTACTCTCATGCACTAGTGCACATCCAGGGTCTGTAGTCACGGCCAACATAGCGAAAGCTTATCGTAGAGATTCCAGATATTTAAAAAAGGTTGTTTGTCAAACCAAACTTATTGCTTTTGGTTTTGTTTTTATTTATGCTTTGTGTTGAACTATTGTTCGATTTTACTGAATGTATACGTTTCATGTCGTGTTTTGTCTCAAATAATGAAGTCAACATTTCAATCAATCAGTACAACCAAATATGTCTATCGAATTTTAGCTTTATCAATGAATTTATAGGAGGCTTATTGTTGCACAGCTTACCGCAGGCGAAACAAACTCGTATAATAGCAGCCTTTTGTATAGGCCTATATAATATGGAATAATATACCTTAAACATCTCATATAACTGACAGTTCTGGTGTCAAATATGCAACATGAACATACAGCTCTTATATATTCTGTTTTTACATTTACTCATAAATGACATTAATTGCTTATTTTGTTTTTCGATTTGCCATTCGTTGATCTACCTCCCATACAACCCGTTCTTGTTTTTAGCCACTTTTAGTTATTGAATCCATGCAGTCAGACAAAGACTTCAACCAAATGCAAACCACATTTTGCTGCATCTTGCAAAACCTATTTAATTTTTGATAACTGTGTAATAACACTTAGCCATAGGTTAATATGCACAATAATTAACCAGTGGTGCCAATATGCTATTTTATCATATCATTATATAATATGTGGATGTGGTATGCTTTTCGCTTTTCAGAGTTCTTATTTTCCCCATTTTTCATTGAATTGAAATGTTGAAGTGACCAACCCACACCAAAAATGTTCATGTGATGTTTGTCGGGTCATTATCAAATCCAGTGCTTCCTTATGTAATGATTATCATGATATAACGGTCACACTTTACAATAAGGTTTCATTAGTTAACTACATTAGTTAACATAAACTAAGAATAAACAATACTTCTACATTTATTAATCTTAGTTTAATGTTAATTTCAACATTTACTAATCCATTATTAAAATCAAAATGTATATTTGTTAACATAAGTTAATGCACTGTGAACTAACTTGAACAAACAATTAACAGCAGTATTTTTATTAACTAGCATTAACAAAGATTAAAAAATACTGTAACAAATGTATTGCTCGTTGTTAGTTCATGTTTGTTAATGCAATAAATCATGTTAACAAATGAAACCTTATTGTAAATGTGTCCGATATAACATATGCTCATCAATACTGTCCCACTTTTTGTTTGACTTTGTGCATTTGTGTCCAAAAATTGTGTGTAGTAAGAAGTAGCACATTTATAAAATGCTGCTCAACTATTCCTAGATTATTTGCTGCATGGTTAAATGAAAACCTAACCATCTCGGTCAGAGATTTCTGACATAAAGTCAGTTTTTTGTTATAAAACATGCTGTTGATTTTCATTTACAAATTTTATTGTAGGTACTCCGTCAATCCTGTTAAATGAAGGCAATCAAAATAGACTTTTGCACTTTAAGTGTGATCTCTATGTATGTCAGACCCTTATGGAAAGGGTGCAAGCTATTTATTTATGTATCAGGCTGTATTTATGTAAGTGGTGGAGGGGAGGATCTATCGGTTCTCTCTTTACCGAACCCTGTTGCACTCTATTACGGAAGTGTGTTTCCATAAATAGACTGTTATAATCAAAGTCTGGTTGTCTGTCTTTATTTATGTGTGTGGAGATATATGCACTAACATTCAAAGGTTTGGGGTCGGTAAGATTATTTTTAATTTTTTCTTATGCTCACCACAGCTACATTTATTTGATAAAAAAAACCCAGTAAATTTATAAATGTTGTGAAATATTATTACAATTTAAAGTAACCATTTTCTATTTTAATATATTTAAAAATGTAACGTATTCCTTTGATCAAACCTGAATTTTCAGCATCATTAGACTTCATTGTCACATGATCCTTCAGGAATCGTTCTAATATGCTGATTTGCTGCTGAAGAAATTATAATTTCTTATTATCAGTGTTAAAAATAGTTTATGATTAATATTTTTGTGAATATTAATAACATTTCTTGAGCAGCAAATCAGCATATTATAAATAATCTTATCTAAACTGTCTGTCTCTCCATACATGGTCAAAATAATGTGGACACTCAGACAGCACACCAATAAGTGCTCACAAAACTCATACATTTGTTGGCTAAAAAAAAATACCACGGATAGTTCAAGACTAGCCCAACCAAAACGATCCAATGGAATGCCGCCTACTGCAGGACTTTTATTTTGGTAGGTCAATGGTACGTCTCCTACGCAGGACTTTTATTTTGAAAGTTTGTCCTTTTGTTGAACACAGAAGTTGCACATCTCTCTCTTCACTGGTGCTCATGTTGCAGTGTTTCCCAACTCGTGCAGGTAATGACAGTTTTATAAACCTTTTATGTGTTGGTTGGTGGTTGTTCTTAATTTGAACTGTTTCAGTTACTTAAACAAAAGAGTCAATTGTTCGTTATAGCGTGGCATATTATATCAGGCAGTTAAATATGAGCAAGAGCTGAACTGATTTAGTTATTAGTGTCCATAACAAATATGAAGTATGTTATGTTTATCTTTGAAATGGTTTATACAAAATATGACCACGTCTATTTCACACACAGTTCTTTAAACTCACATTCACTTTACACTTCACTTTATATATCACAAAACTGTGGTCTATGTGCTGCTTTATATAGCATTTAGGATGGATTCCCATGGAAGTCAATGCACCTGTAGTGCCCATCGCTCAACACCAAGCGTCCATCAAACCCTGGAGGAGATGGACTTTGAAAGAGGTGCATCTCCTGCTCATGTTTATATATCATCATATCACACAATGTTGGTATTATCAAAAACATGTGAATTGCTTGTTTGTAGGTATTTGGTCAGCTGCAATGGATGGAGATGTGGAGAGAGTCAGGGCGTTTATTAAAAAAGGAATTGATCCAAATATGAGGGACCAGGCAAACTACACCGCTTTGGTTTGTTCATTTTATAATTCACCACTAATGCAAAAACATCTCATAATGCATAACCCAGATCTTCTTTTTCTTTGGAGCAGCATTATGCCAGTCGAGCAGGTCATCTGTCAGTGTGTGAGTTACTCCTGGACAGTGGCGCTTGTGTGAACGCACAGACCCGTGGCGGGGCGACCCCCCTTCATAGGGCGTCTTACTGCGGACACCACAGTGTGCTCAAGCTACTGTTAGACCGTGGGGCCGATCCATGTCTGACTGATGATGATGGATTAACACCACTTCATAAGGTACTACTACTCAACATAGCTATATTTGATGAACTAACCTCATTTTATTTCACTTAATTCTTAATAGAACTTGTTTTTAAAATGTAGGTTCCAAGGTAATAGACCTTAGTCAGGTTAGATGGCATATTGAATTTAAAGGGATAGTTCACCCCAAAATGAAAATTCTGTCATTAATTACTCACCCTCATGTCGTTCCAAACCTGTAAGACTTTCGTTCATCTTCAGAACACAAATGAAGATCTTTTTGATGAAATCTGAGAGTTTTTGGCCCTCCATTGACAGCTACACAACTACCACTTTGATGCTTCAGAAGTTCATAAAGAGATCGTAAAACTAATCAATATGAATTAAGTGGTTTAGTCCAAATTTTCTAAAGAGACACGATCACTTTATATGATAAACATATTTAATTTAGGCTTTAATTTAGACAAATTCCATCATGTAAATAGCGAATCCGCCATGGCGCGAGCGCAACTGGCATTTAAAGGGAATGGGAGATGAGACTCTAATTGGGTTAACACACGTAAATCCCAAAACACACCCATTACTCATTAAGAGATTAGGGACAACCCTTTTAGACCATACGCCTGGCGCACCGACCATTTTTCCCGTCGTTAAACTTGCAAAAGTGGATTCGGACACGCCCTAAGTGAACTTGCGCCCTGCGCTTTAGACCATGAGCTTAGATCGTTAAAATAGGGCCCGATATATTTTCAAAACTGTTTTATGGAGTTTTGTCTACTCTTTTTGGAAAGACGTTTCATCAGCTGAACAATGAATGTTGTTAAACAACAGTACAATCCGTTGAACACACTTTAATTCTACCCCTCACAGCCTTGTTTTCACTCCTGTCAAAAGTTAAACATGTCACTATCCTGATTAAGGTCTATTAATTTTTGGGGTTGTGATTGTATATGCACACAGGCTGCTGAACAGAGGCATTTCACGGTTTGTGAGCTGTTGGCGAAACGCTTCCCAGCCTTGCGAGTTGTGAAGGATAAAAGATCATGCATACCTTTCGATCTCTGTCCCGAGAAGGACCGAGTTTGGGAGTTCCTGAGACCACCACAGTGACCCTATCTAACTTACAGTCTGAAATGCCTTTTCATTAAGGATTATGAAGAACATCTGCAAAAACTGTGCCTTGTAAATCAGTGTGTCTTATGGTTGAAAAGAGGCATAGTCGCTTAAGTTGGTCTTTATGGTTACACAAGCCTTTCCTCATGTTGTGAGAGCCTACAAGAGTTGATTCACTGCGACTAAATGTGACCAGATCAACAAAAAGTCTTGAATCCGTGGAACATTTTGCTGCATGCCAATTCTACATGGAGTGAGCAAGGTTTGTCTGGTTAGCATGAGCAGTTAGCCGCTGATGGTAGATGCTTTAACTACAACATTTCGTGATCCAAAAATCTTCACTTGTTGTTGGCCTTCCCAAAAGGATAGTTTTCTCCACAGTGAGCCTTGTGCTTTTCTCCAGTAGAGGGTGATAGTCCTGTTAATGTTCACTGAATAAAGAAACCCAGGATTGATGCTTCTGGAGATCTTCATAAACTGCTGTTTCCAGCACCAGAAATCCTATATAAAGATGACAAACTGCTTTAAAATGTTTTCTTGGCACACGCTAGTTACAGCTCAGATCAGTGCTGAGTTATAACTGCATAGCAAAAGGGTGATCCAGTGCAAAGCAAACTTTGTTTTATGTGGTTCTGTTGCATTAAATAACAACAGCTCAGGGATTGTTGAGCTATCAATCCAAGCGCAAGTCCGAAGATGAATCACAGTAATAACATGATTTAGCTGGTTAGCTGTAAACGTATACACAATATAAAACACAAAACTAGTATTTTGAACACCAGGTAGAAAATATATACATCAGTAATTATTCATACTTACAGGCTGAGATTCTGAGGAGCAAGTTAGTCCAAATAAACTGGGCACTGACCCATCTTTCAAGAGCAAGCGCTTTTCGAATCTCGCATTGAACTCAGAGATTTAAGAAGCAGTCTTCAGTAAAATGACGTGTTGTGGGCTGGTCAAGTTCGCGGGCGGACAACGTCCATCATAGGTGGGCCGCGGGCATTATGCAAACGTATCTTCTAGTGACGCAGAACCCTAAAGCAGAAGGATTCGAAGGAGAAACGACTCGTTTAGGCGGTTCAGAGTCGATTCTTTCTTTTGCAAGACAAAAACTTGATTTATTGCTTTCGACTTTACAACTTTGCAGACATTTTACATTCACAAACAGCTGTATTACACACTGCATGAAAGGGAATATTCGAAAAACCATAATGGGGCAGTTTAAGAACAATGTTGTGTTGTGTTGTACTTGACCAGCACATTTTGCCCTTCTGTACTGTAGATTTTTGTGATATACGTGGTAGCCAACACATCTGGAAAACTACAGTGGTTTCTGAAATCAACTGTTTGGACTTATTCTGTTTTGACCCTCTTATTCTTTTTAATATTGACTATTACTTTGGGCAACCTTGGTTGTATTAAAATGTGCTTTATAAATAAAACCAACGGAAACTGAAACTACACACTGCAGTTTCAGGAGCAGTGTTGTGGAAATGTACTTTGGAAAGTGAAACTTGACAATATTGTGTTACTCCCTTACAAAGTAACTAATTGCATTGCTTAGTTACTTTTAAAGCAGAACTCTGCAACTCTAGCGAACTCTAGTCACTTCTTCGCTGATTTTCCCTTTTGTTGTCGCATGTTTTCCCCACGAGCTCCCCCTACAGCTGTGGGGGGGCGTATATTTCACAACACTGTCGTAAAAAACTCACTTGCGGCGGCCTCCTCCCCCTCTCTACCGCTGCTCATGTGCGTTTGTTTTGATCGGAGCAAGCCAACTGTATCGTGTGGAGCTATGTCTACCGAGGTGGGTAATACCAGAGAATGTCTAATATGGCGAGAAGTTTCACTCTCACTACACTTCCGGCTTCTGAACTGGTTGCAGTTCCACTCTGATTCCATATGAGGGCGCTCACAGGACGAGTGCAGAATGAATGGAGGTCAATGGCGGTATACCCCTCAAAATACACTTTTCTCAGGATATAATTTTTTGTCTAGTAATTTGAATGTTGTATTCGAAAGGAGATGCAAAGAAATTACACATTGCTGGGTGTTAGATTTTTTAGAGTCACTTATTTGCTTTAAAAAAGTCTTTCAAAGTGTCAATGACGTCAGAAAGCTGACGTCATTAGCAGAATGCTAGCGAGTTATGGGCAACAACAACTCAACCTGTAAGAAATCAAAACGACATAAGTACTCGTTCATTCAACTTTCGACCTAAAACCCATGTTGAACTTGCAAAATCTACAATCAGATCTGAGATTTCTCAACGGCAATCGGGTGAAAGAGACAAATTTAGCCGTCTAGCCCCATTGACTCCCATTCATTTTGCACTCATGGCGAGCGCCCCCAGTGGAACTCTGGTGGTACTACAACCAAAATTCGGTACAATAGGGCTTAATAGGGAGTGGACAGGCTCTCCGTAGACGGGCTCTGGTAATACATCATACATGCGTGTGTGTTTATGTCGAATTGCCGTAAAGCAATTCGTGTTTCGCGCTCGTTCTCTCTTCTCACGAGACTTCCAATTTCTATCTTGCCGGGATGGTAGTCCCCAAGTTGCAAGGTTGGTTTTCTGCCTGGGAGCGCTGGGGAGAGCGGGGAAAGTCACCAATATCACCAGAACAGGTTGTTTAACCATCCAACTGATTTCTAGACAGTTTTATTACGTTAAAAAAAGTTACCAAATTCTGCTTTAAGAAAAGTAATGTGTTATGTTACTTTTGCGTTACTTTTTCTCACCTAGGGTGAGCTTGATTTATTTATTTATTTAAACATTTTTTTTAACCCTCTGGGGTCCTTCGGGTCCAAATGGACCCGAAGCGTTTAAATAAAAAAATGTAAAAAATCATAGCTTCATCGGAATGGTCTGAAATTGGGTGACTTTGTTGGTACTTGGTATATGAACACCCAAAAAAATTGGGGACAGGATTTGAATAGTCTAAGTGGTTGTAAAAAAAATTGTCACACTCAGGACCTTCGGGTCCAAATGGACCCACCATAGGAAATGAATGGGAAATTGGCAAAAATGCAGAGTTTTTTTGTGCGTACAATCTACAAATCAGCCACGATCCAGAAAAAAAGCACACAACAGTGAAGGGGTTAATCTATAAAACATCAAGAGTGCAAAACAGACACATCCACACACACAAACACACTTTTATACACATACACACTAATAAATTCAGATTACAAAAATCTGTTTTGAATTTTTAAAAATCACAGCTTCATCGCAATGTTACGAAACTTGGTGACTTTTATGGTATTAGGTATGTGAACACACAAAAAAATATTGGGGTCATGATCCAAGCACGTCACACTTCTGTTCTTTGGTCAAAAATGACCCCCATAGGAAATGAATGGGAAATTGTCAAAAATATGAAAACACAGAATTTTTTTGTGCATACAATCTACAAATCAGCCAGGATGCAGAAAAAAAGGACTCAACAGTGAAGGGGTGAATCTCTAAAACATCAAGAGTACAAAAAAAAAACACACACACACATTTTTTTTTATAAAAATAAAATAAAAAATATATAAAAAATGTCTATTATATTCAATTGGAAAAAATGGGTCATAATTATTGCATAAATATTAATTAAAATCATAAAATTATCTCAAAACACCAAAAAAGAAAGGAAAAAATATTATAAAAAACAAGTAAAAAAAAAAGATTTATAATGATTTTTTTTTTAATATATATTAATCCCGCCCTCCGGGTCCATTTGGACCCGAAGGTCCTGAGTGTGACTGTTCAACGAAGGACCCCAGAGGGTTAAAGGGGACCTATTATGCCCCTTTTCACAAGATGTAAAATAACTCTTTGATGTCCCCAGAGTGTGTATGTGAAGTTTTAGCTCAAAATACCCAACAGATCATTTTTTACAGCATGTTTAAATTGTCACTTTTTGGTGCTCAGAAAAACGCGCTGTTTTAGTGTGTCCCCTTTAAATGCAAATAAGCTGCTGCTGCACGGCACAGGGGGCGGAGCCTCACGAGCTCGCGCTCAGTGTGTGTCAGAGCAACTGACAGTCATCTCACGAAAAGATGATAATATCAAAACAGAAACTCGCAGTAATAGTGTTCATTTCGACCCGGAGTCGGGCAATAATGCATACAGAGTCAGATAATATATGCTGTATGGAGATGGAACAGGTATAGTGTAGTTTAATTACGGTTATAACCTATTTGTCATTGCTTGTATCCACTATAATGTAAGCCTGCTGCAGGACCCCATCCGAATGATGGCCAAAAATATACTGATGAGTTTAATAAAGTTTATTGTACATCACACAAAAGTGAGGGTGCATTTTCTTTGAAAACAAAATAATTCCACCTTGTCTTCAGCGGCTGCCTCAGATTTCGGGAGTAAATAGAGAGAGCTATGTGGATTAATACATCCAGCCACACAACACCTACAACGCTTGGGAGACATTCTCGTCAGTGCAGCGGATGTGTACAACTCGATGTGAACTCGATCAGGGTGGTTCTATGTTAAAACGGCAGTGTCTGTCAACACTCGTGGGCGGGGCCTGTGGCTTTAGTGACGTCACTAAAGCCCCATCAGAGCCCGTCTACGGAGAGCCTGGCCACTCCCTATTAAGTCCTATTGTACTGAATTTTGGTTGTAGTTCCACCAGAGTTCCACTGGGGGCGATCGCCCATGAGTGCAGAATGAATGGGAGTCTATGGGGCTAGACGGCTAAATGTCTCTTTCACCCGATTGCCGTTGAGAAATCTCAGATTCGATAGTAGGTTTTGCAAGTTCAACATGGGTTATAGGTCGAAAGTTGAATGAACGAGTACTTATGTCCTTTCGATTTCTTACAGGTTGAGTTGTTGTTGCCCATAACACGCTATAGCATTCTGCTAATGAACGCTGATTGGTCAGTGAAGGACTGATTACGACCAGAGATACCGCTTGATGGCATCGTGGCATCCGAAGCGGGACCAGAAACAAACAAAACAAAAACTCGTCTAGCACGTGTATTTACCTGTGTCAGCTGTGTTGTCGATGCCTGGAGAGAAAAGAAAGTGCAGAGCGCGAAAGTGAAAGCCAAAGTGACTGAAGGATTGCCGTAAAGCAGGATCTCTGGTCGTACGATGTGTATGACGTCATTGACACTTTAAAAGACTTTTTAAAGCAAATAAGTGACTCCCAGCAATGTGTAATTTCTTTGCATTTCCTTTCGAATACAATATTCAAATTACTAGACAAAAAATTATATCCTGAGAAAAGTGGATTTTGATTGGTATACTGCCATAGACCTCCATTCATTCTGCACTCGTCCTGTGAGTGCCCTTTTATGGAATCAAAGTGGAACTGCAACCAGTTCAGAAGCCGGAAGTGTACTGAGAGTGAAACTTCTCGCCTTATTAGACGTTCTCTGGCCGCATTCTGAAAACAGGTCGTTGGGCAGACACTGCTGATGATTTATGGGGATTAATAAAAAAGGAGTGAGTGGATTTTTATCACTATTGGGTGGTTGTGTACACACACTGCCAACACACATTTATGTCCAAACAGCATGCAAAAGTGAATTTTGCATAATAGGTCCCCTTTAAACAAACGTTCTATTTTGGGGCAAATGTAAAGACACTTTCACACCAAAATTTAAAGGGATAGTTCACCCAAAAATGAATATTACCCCATGATTTACTCACCATCAAGCAATCCTAGGTGTAAATGTCATTCTTCTTTCAGACGAATACAATCGGAGTTATATAAAAAAATGTCCTAGCTCTTCCACGCTTTATAATTCTGTAAGTGATGGAGGGGGAGTCAGCTCTTTCTGCTCACTGCTTGGGTTAGTTTTGACTCCGGACTGCCAACTGAAACTGGTTGTTAGTCAAAGAGTTAGTCATAAGTGTGACAAAATAACCTCCACGCAATATTTAGGACGAATACATCTATCTGAGGGAGAAATGTGGAGCTTCGACCAGTGACTATTTGGGAGCCAGTTATTTTATGAACATCTGAACCTGATCTGGAATTGTCTTTTTTTCAGAAAGAAAAATGTGAGTACACAAAATGGACTCTTATGTTGGTTTATAATAAAATACACATGCTTTTCTGTTTTATTGAATTTGAATAATATTATTTTGTACTGTCATAATGTTTTTATAAACAACACTTGCCTTTTGAGAAGAGATGGAGTATGTATGTATTATATGTAATGTTCTATAGGCTATAAAGAGAAATGTCTTAAATGTTAGGTGCTATTATTATTGATCACCATTAATTAAGTGTTTTGCTATTTTAATGGACCTTTCCGCTTTTATCAGTCACCTAAATAGTGGCGGGACAATTGTTTTTTAAAAGTAGGCCTACATACAAAATAGATATTGATATGAGGTCATAAAAACTGCTTGTATAATAATTATTTTAAACACAGAAAGCATATAAGTCCTATTTTGTGCATTTCCAACAACTTGAACACTTTTGAGGAAGGTTTGAAATCTGTGGAAAATAAAACGGTAGCCTACTCCATACGTGGGATGATATGCGACTGAATAAATTATGTAGATGTTTAAACTGTTGCTTTATTTATTGTTGCTCTAATTAATTATCCAATATATCACAAATCCATCAGATTGGTCAAACTTAAAACTTTCCAGTTTACAGTCAAACTTTCCAGTTTACATAATTATGACTCATTCAGCAATCCTCTTTGATTGTTGTTATACGGTTTCGGTGAAATTCTGCCCTGACACACACACACTTACTTGATGTTTTTTCAGCATGAGTCAGTTTTCCCAGAAGAATGAACTGGAAAGGATATGGGCATAATAGCCTCCATATTTACTGGCAGTCTAGCACTGAGGCAGCTTTAATCGGAAATAGTTTGTGTAAACAAAGGAAAATCTTTTTTTTTTTTTTTTTTTTTTTTTTTATCTAGCTTTTATATCAGCCAAATAATTTGGTCATAAACTTAATTTAGCCTTCTTTATTGTGATGTTATTTTCTTCCAGTAACCATACAGTTTCTATTCCCAAATTTCCAATTTTCTATTCCACAAAGTCCCTCCAAAGGTAGTTATTCTCTATATAAATGTCACTGTTTCTGAACTCCCTGAAACGCCAATATGATTGACAGGGCAGTTTAAACACTGACAAGATGCATGTAACTAAGCAGCAGAGCTGTCCGTTAAAGATAACGAAGTGGTATGTCCATAGATACTATATAATAAAGGCTAGATGTCTCGTCCGCGCTGCTGGCCAATGGAGGTCGACGTTCACACCTGGCGGCAGGGCACAATTTCAGGGCGGGAAATCCTACAGCCATCCAGGCCATCCTATGCACCCAAATAAAATTTAGAAACACGGACAACCCTATTTTTTCCTAAATTACATTTATTGGTCTAAATCCTTAGGCTGGGGCCGTGTAAAATAATTAAAGGCTTTCTCTTGAACGGTATCCTCACTTCCCTTTTCCTTCTCTTCATTTACCCTAATATCTCTCTCTCCCTTCCACCAGTATCATCAGCCTCATACACCAAGTAAAGTGGACTAGTGTTATATATATATATATATATATATATATATATATATGTATGTATGTATGTATAAAGTGAGCATATTTTTCTTGTACCTGTCTCTTCTTCACCTGTCACTTGTTCAGGCCTCATGTTACAAACAGAACTGTCTCCACCTTGGTGTAAAACAACCACCTTATTGTAATTTGTTTGCCCAGAATCTACATTTATTTAAGTAAAAAATCAAAGTATTATATTTATGAAAAAATGTTGTTGGTTTTATCTTAAAATTATTTAAATATCCAACATTTAGCAACACTATATTTCATACAATATGTAAAAAAAATTAAAATCTTATTTTGCTTCTACATCTCATCTCACTCCCTGGCTGAATGTGTGATCATTGCACCACAGCTAGTGCTAGGTTGACTGTCTCCACCTTCATTTGATAAAAAAAAAAAAAAAAAGGGCAAATGGGCAGACATAATTTTCTAAATTGTCTAATAAAATGTTATTGCATTATTGTTTGTTGATGTCTGCACTATCACTCCTGTCTCCCTGCTCCCAGTACCACATAAAAGTTCATATTTGTCTGCTAAATTACTAATGTAACTTTACACTAAATAATATTAATCTCCTTTAGCATACAGTATTTTGAGTGACGATAGTAATAGGGCCGCTATACCGCTTACATTTTCTAGCATTTCAATACTAAGTTAAAGGGATAGTTCACTTTGAAATTAATTTTTGATATGTTTTAGCTTACCTCAAGGGCATCCAAGATGTAGGTGTCTTTGTTTCCGCAGTAGTTTCAATTTTGATATTTTTAGGTCAAACCGTTCTTGTCTGTCAGTCATATAATGCAGGTCGATGGTCACTGGATGGTATAGATATATACATAGATGTCGCCTTGGCTACGGTTTCGTTCCAATGAACTGCAGTAGCGAAGGCGACATCTAGTGTATACATCTATACCCGCCAGCGGGCGGGTATAGATATATACACTAGAAGTCGCTTGGCTACGGTTTCGTTCCAATGAACTGCAGTAGCCAAGGCGACATCTATGTATATATCTATACCCGCCCGCACCGTCAGATCATTTGGACGTGTGCTGTTTTCAAGAGATAACAACGATATAAATACTGTTCGTTTTCTCACACAAACCGCTCGTTTCGTGTCTTAGGCCATCAATGTGTACTTATGATGGGGAATTGTTTCATTTGGACGATGGGGAATTGTTTTAATTTGGACTCTGTGCTTGTGTTTTGAGCCAGTGACCATCGACATGCATTATATGACTGACAGACAAGAACGGTTTGACCTAAAAATATCAAAATTGAAACTACTGCGGAAACAAAGACACCTACATCTTGGATGCCCTTGAGGTAAGCTAAAACATATCAAAAATTAATTTCAAAGTGAACTATCCCTTTAACGAAGAAAAAAGTACAGTATTTACAGATGAAACTGACCTGCACTTGAAGCCCTGAACAGGTCATTCATTTTGCAACATTTTGATGCTTGTTCTCTTGAGTGCTTTCTATTTCGTTGTCCTTTCCCTCTCTGCTCCACCTGGCTGTTTTCTCTCCATCATCGGGTGATGCTCGCATTTTCTATTTAACCGTTTGGCTGAGGCTTTAAGTCGAATCGTAGCCTTGCCAGTCAAGACTAATGATTCATGATTTTATTTTATAATAATAATTTTATTGAATGAAGAATTCGAAAATTATCACTGGTAAAGGTAGTAGTTTAAAAAAATTATAATAATAAAAAACGTGCCCTCACGCGTCACAGCCCGCCAGATTGGGGGGGTGGCTTAGCGTATAAAAGGACGGGCTCGGGGGCTGCTTACCTGGTTTTCATCGACTGAAGCGAGATCAGCCCATGGCGCGAGCACGGCAGGTTACGCAATACTCGTTCCCTCTTCTAGAGAGAACCGAGGTTACGTTAGGTAACCGAGTACGTTCTCTTACGAGAGGTTCTCTCGTATTGCATAAGTTGCTTACGCTACAGGAACCCCTTTTCAACGCCGTGCGCGCCAAGCATCCACCACATAGGTCCCAGGGGAACGCCCGGGGAACACAGATAAGTGGGAATAAGGCGGCCAACAGAGTGGGCCAGCACATGTACATAAACACACTGTAGGGGATACAGAGCGGCGCAGCCGGTCCGTACTGAAAGAATATCAACCCTTATAGTGCAGCTCAACCAGGAGAGCTAAATCAAGTGAGAGTAGCCTGCACACAAACAATCTGGGCAGAACATACACACGACTTAGACTGACAAAAGTCTAGCCTGCAAGGCGGGAACTTCCAGGTTATAAAACCTAACAAATGTAGAGGGGGAGGCCCAGCCTCTGGAGGCGCCCTGTCGCCGCTACGAAGGCGGAGGCTGGGAAGAACGCTGTGTAGAGCTTCGTGCAGGAGGCTGATCTTGAGAGCGGCCTGCAGCTGAGCTCGAGCGTCGGGGCAGGAAGAGCTTCATGGCTTGCATCGTTTTCTGTACTTCAGAAAAACGATTGACGATTCCGCTTACCGCTGGTCCAAAGAGGCCGGTAGGGGAGAGCGGGGCGTTGAGGAACACGGCGCGCTCAGCTTCCCTCATGTCTGTTAGAGTCAACCAGAGGTGCTTCTCCGTGACGGTGAGCGATGCCATGCATCTCCCGATAGCCTGGGCCGCGGACTTAGTAGCACGAAGGGAAAGGTCCGTCGCGCTCCGTAAATCCGTGATGACAGTCTGGTCCGAGCCTTTCTCGTCCCACTCTCGGAGGAGAACGGCTTGGAGGATTTGGAGAACTGTCATCGAGTGCAGGGCGGAAGCAGCCTGTCCAGCGGTGGCAAAAGCGCGGCCGACGAGAGCTGAAGTGGCCCGGCAGGCTTTAGACGGGAGGGCAGCCTTTGAACGCCATCCCGCAGAGGGCGGACAAAGGTACGCTGCTACCGCCTCTTCGACAGGAGGAATAGACTTATATCCTTTCTCGGCAGCGCCATCCACTTGGGAGAGCGTCGAGGAGACAGCGGAGTGAAGTCTCGCGGAGAATGGAGCATTCCACGATTTAGAGAGCTCGGCGTGGAGTTCTGGCAGGAAGGGTGCTGACCTAGAGGCGGGCGTTTGGCGGCGGCTAGGCAGAAAGCACCCATCGACCCTGTTGTGTGCTGGCTCCTCAGGCGGTGACCACTCGAGGCCGAGTTGGGCGACGGCCTTGGTGAGGAGGCAAAGAAGTTCCACGTCCATGCTGGCCCGTGCCAGGCGGAGTGACAGCTTCAGCGTCGAACAATTCAAGTCGAGCCCGCAGGGTCGACATTGTTAGTTCTTCGCAGTGGATGCAGCCTCCCGAAGACAGAGCGAGGGCTGCGTGTTCTCGACCCAGGCAGAGAGCGCAGATCACGTGGCGGTCTCCGTCACTGAGCGGGGCTCTGCAAGAGCCACAGGAAATGCGAGGCATTTTGCAACAAACGCCTCGCGCTCTTTTAGATCAAGAAACGTGTGTTTGCCGCTGCAGCAGAAGCAAAAGGATATAGTCGCCGGATAGCGAAGACAGGCACGGATTGCTGAAGGCGGCGAGAAACGACCGGCTTCCTCAGACGCTGTCCTTTGCTTGCTAGTCGCTTGCGGCGATGCGAAGGGCTTCGCTGAAGAGATGAAAATCAGGTAAGCAGCCCCCGAGCCCGTCCTTTTATACGCTAAGCCACCCCCCCAATCTGGCAAAGCGCCCTCATTGGGCGCGACGTCACGCAGGGCTCGGTGGTAGGCTGCTGCAGTTGCCGCAGAGTAGCCAATGAGCGCGCTAGTTAGCCCGCTCTAGGTCTGCTTGCTGCTGCAATGCGTTGACAATAAATACAAAATTAAGGATAATTTTTTTGCTTCATATCTCGAGAAAAGTTTACTTTACTCGTAGCGTAAGCAACTTACGCAATACGAGAGAACCTCTCGTAAGAGAACTCAGTGTACAGAATGGCAACATGATACGCTTTTATAATATGAATATTACTATTATAATAAAATAATTTGAATAGGCGTCACAAAAGTCTGGCATCTTCTCTTATGAAGCCAGCAATTTCCTGTATCATAATGTAAGATGTTTTTAACAAACCAAACCGATTGGAAATCATGTGCAACTTATTGAAAAGAAAGAGCAATTCTGCCTCTCCCACTGATGTAAAATTGCTGGGTAGCAGCTAAACTGTAACGTTAGCAGCTGCTAGGTCTCACTCAAAGCTTCTTGTTATTAGCCAGCTAGGCTAATAACTACAACCACACTCACAGCATCTTGTTATTAGCCAGCTAATAACTACAACCACATCCACAAAGATTGTTATTTAGACAAAAGATTAGTAGTCATAAAATTGTTATTGGTGTCAGTAAAACCTATATAATTGAACAGCTCGATTGTGGTGTCAGCCTTGATAACTTGCGCAAGTAGCCGTGATGCACAACTATGCTGCACGATTAAGTCATTTTTTGAAAAGAAAAGCTGCAATTTCAACATGTTCAAGCATCCAGAATTATAGCCACATTAATAACGTTTGTAAGAAACCAAACCGTTTGTAAATCCGTCAAGATTTCAGCGAGATAAGAGTATTTGTGTTCGTGCAGATCACTCACCTTACATCAGAAAGCCCGCCAGAAAGCTTGCCTGTGACAAGATGGCCGCAGGTGATGACGTTAGAGACTCCGTCGTAAGACATCTAGCCTTTATTATGTATATCTATGGTTATGTCCCAAAGCTTGCCAACTCTTCTGATAGACTTCTTCACAAGAAGAGTACATACTTTTAAGGCGTAGTAGGCGAATTGACCTATGGCTAAGCCACACCCCCTCCACTCCCTCGGACAAACAGTCAACATTCGGTGATAGGCGCTATGGCAGCTGTCACAGTAGGAGACATTTCACAGGAGGCAATTGATGATTTTTGGAGACAGAAAGATTATATATCATCTCAAAGTCACCAAAAGGGCCTTAACTATGCATTGGAGGGTTATATTAATAATTTTATTGTTGAGAAGGTCGATGAAAAGCTTCAGCTCCAGGCAAAAATGTACAGGTCACAGTGTAAACGTGATAAACCGCTTCTCGTTGCCATCACCATCTCAGACAACAAGATAGAGGATCAGCATTGTTCATGCACTCTGTAACGGTCACTTTGTGTTTTTAAGTTAATATGAGGTAAAATGAGAACTGCGCATGTGTGTAGAGTGTCAGTTATAGATTTGACAGGTGAGGAGAAGAGATAACCGCTCTACCGACCTTTGTACTCTTTCTTTTCTTTTCTTTTATATTTTGTGACCAGAGTTGGATGTTTGTTTGTATACTTTTTCTCACTCGATCCCCATGTATGCGGACGAGTGTGACGTTTGAGTAATTTTATTAAACACGGGGAAAATACGCCATCTCTCATCTCTCGTGCATCTTTTCCTCCGACAGCTAACGTTATTGTTTTTTTTTTTATCTGGGCCACATCTCAACTTTGCGTTACAACTGTAGGGTAAGAAGTGTGATTTACTTTCAATTTATTAATGTATTATTATTACTTTCAATTTATTAATCTAACTTGACCTGACTTGTAAAATATGCTATGGTAATTGCTACTAGCTTATTTTTTTTATCTAAACCTAGCTTAAAGCTCTGTATTAGCATAGCTAGATTTTTCTTCTGCTAAAGCATCCTTGTTTAATTTATCCATGTTTCGTTGGTGTTGTGGTCTACTGCATAACTTAATCCAGAGCAGACACTTATCTCGGTTGAGATGTGGCTTGGGAAAGGGTAAAAAATACACACCGTCGCCCAGCCTCTCGGGATACCTAGTAGTACTATAGTGTCGGAGTTGCATGTACCCCATCACACGGTTTGACCATTTTAAACTTAAAATGACAAGAAAAAACATATAAAAATGAATGAAAACTGACTAACTGCAATGCATTTCAATGGACGTGGAAGCAGAGAATGTCAGAGTGTATTGGGTTAGCTATGCGCACTGTGATTGCAGACACTTGCGCATGCGTCGCGTCTGAACGCGTTGTTGTCTTTGGAGCTCCATCGATTTGATTGATAAATCTTGATTTTATTCTTTAAACTTACAACAAACATTTTCTACTTTACCTCACTGAGAAGCACTACTGCTCAACCCTCATAGTTACAACGCGGACTGTTGAGCAGACGCGTCTCAAGCCTATTAGTGATCCAACGCTGGATACTCCTATAGGTTACTCCCGTGGATCACGGCTGAACGCGTCTTCTCAACACTCACTTACAAACATTTTTCGCCTATCGTGCGTCTACTCTACACCCGTACCACTAAAAAGACGGATTATATCTAAAACTTCAGTCATAAATTAGTATTAATATTGATAGCATCACTGGTAGCTTCGTTGCTAACTTACTGTCCATCTGTTAAAATGGCGAATATATCAGATGAAAGTAGTCTACCTTTTGGTGCAGGTGAGGACACATTTGAGCTGCACGCACTGCAGTCTGAGCTGGAAGCTGTTGAGAAACAGATCCACGACCTTTTATTGAGACAAGCCGAGCTGATAGACCGGCGGTTAGCTCTTGAAACATCACGCGCCGATGCACACAAATCAGAGATTAACGTTACTAACCCGCTGACTCCGACTTCGTCTACTCCGTGCATTTCTCAACATAGGTCCCGAGCGCCGAGGTCGCGATCAGCCATGGTCTCGTTCACTCCGGCTCCAACACGCCACCACGAAGCCTGGGTGGTTCCGCAGCGGAAGACGCGAGTCAGGTCTAGACCAAGACTCTCTCCGACCCTCCCGGTTTTCGAGTTATCCACACAAAACCGCTTCTCCCCTCTTCGCGAAACAGAACGCGATGCTGTGATCATCGGCGATTCCATCATTCGGCACGTACGCGCAACGTTAGGTAAAAGTAAGGTGCACAGTCACTGCTTTCCTGGTGCTCGTGTTTCTGAAATCGCTACTCACGTTCCCGAGATTCTGAACGGTGACGAGCGCGTCGGAACTGTTGTCCTCCACGCGGGAGTGAACGACATCAGGATGCGCCAGACAGAGATTCTGAAGAAAGACTTCAGGAATCTGATCGATACGGTACGCAGCACATCGCCTGAAACAACGATCATAGTGTCAGGACCGCTTCCCACGTACCGACTAGGACATGAAAAGTTTAGCAGATTATTTGCGCTAAATGAATGGTTAATGTCATGGTGCAATGAGCAGAAACTGCTCTTTGTAAATAATTGGAATCTGTTTTGGGAGCGTCCTAGGCTTTTCCGTGCCGATGGCTTACACCCAAGCAGATTCGGAGCAGATCTTCTGTCGGATAACATCTCCAAAATGTTAAATACCTTTTGACTAGTAACCAAAAGTCCAAATCATAGTCTCTGCTGCACCAATTTAACTGATATAAATACTAGTGTAGAATATTGCATAGAAACCGTGTCTATTCCTCGTTTAGTGAGATCAAATAACAAATCTACTGCAGGATCTAGGAAAAATCTAATTGTTATTAAAACAGAAAATGTTGCTATTAGTAAACAAAAACAATTTCTAAAGCTAGGTCTTCTAAACATTAGATCACTCACACCTAAGGCAGTTATTGTAAATGAAATAGTCACAGATAATAGCTTCGATGTACTTTGCCTTACTGAAACCTGGCTTAAACCAAATGATTATTTCGGTCTAAATGAGTCTGCTCCTCCTGGATACTCCTATAAGCATGAGCCCCGTCTGATTGGTCGTGGCGGTGGTGTTGCGACAATTTATAGAGATATTCTCAATGTTACTCAGAAAGCGGGTTATAAGTTTATTTCGTTTGAAGTACTTGTACTAAATGTTACGCTCTTAGATGTTAGAAAAACATCCCTATTATCTCTAGCCTTGGCTACCGTATATAGACCGCCTGGGCCTTACGCTGATTTCCTAAAAGAGTTTGCAGATTTTCTCTCAGACCTATTAGTCAATGTCGATAAAGCATTAATTGTTGGAGATTTTAACATACACGTAGATAATCCAAATGATGCGTTAGGGGCTGCGTTTACAGATTTATTAAATTCATTTGGGGTCAAGCAAAACGTCACCGGACCAACTCATCGTCTTAATCACACACTCGATTTAATTATATCACATGGAACCGATCCAACCGATATAGATATTATACCGCAAAGTGATGAAGTCACTGACCATTACATGGTAACTTGCATATTACGTACTGCTGTAATATGTCATGCAGCGCCGCGTTATCAACCAGGCAGAACAATCCTTCCATCCACCATAGATAATTTCTCAAATTGCTTATCCGATCTGTCTCAGCTGCTGCCTGAACCCAAACAAACAGATGAACTAGAAGAACTAACTAGCACTATGAGCACTATTCTCTCTAGAACATTGGATGTTGTTGCACCTATTAGATTAAAAAAGGTCAGAGAGAAAATTAAAGCACCGTGGTACAACAATACTACGCATGTTCTAAAGAGAGAAACCCGTATTTTAGAGCGTAAATGGAAACAAACTAATTTAGAGGTCTTTAGAATCGCGTGGAAAGACAGTATGTCACGTTATAAAAAGGCCCTAAAAGCAGCCAGGGCTGAGCACCTCCGCAAACTAATAGAAAATAACCAAAATAATCCAAGGTTTTTATTTAACACCGTGGCTAGACTAACAAATAAACAGACATCACCCGAACAAAATATCCCGTTACAGTTTAGTAGTAATGATTTTATGAAGTTCTTCACTGAGAAAATAGAAAACATCAGAACCACAATTGTAAACGTTCAATCTTCAGTTGTGCCTTATAATTCAGCCTTAATTATCACCCCGCAAGAACAATTACAGTGCTTTACAACTATAGAACAAATAGAGTTAAATAAACTTATCACTTCCTCTAAAACAACAACATGTTTATTAGATCCGATACCAACTAAACTACTGAAAGAAGTGTTACCTGTAGTGGAAGAGCCTCTCCTTAATATTATTAACTCGTCTTTATCTTTAGGTCATGTTCCAAGAACATTTAAACTGGCAGTTATAAAACCTCTCATTAAGAAACCACAATTAGATCATAATAACCTAGCAAATTATAGACCCATTTCAAATCTTCCATTTATGTCTAAAATATTAGAAAAAGTGGTGTCCGCTCAATTGTGTTCTTTCTTGCAAGAAAATGATATCTATGAGAAGTTTCAGTCTGGTTTCAGGCCGCACCATAGCACTGAAACTGCGCTCGTTAAAATCACAAATGATTTACTTTTAGCTTCTGACCAAGGCTGTATCTCAATACTAGTTTTACTTGATCTTAGTGCTGCGTTCGATACTATAGATCACACAATACTCTTAGATCGACTACAAAATTATACTGGTGTTCAAGGACAAGCATTAAGCTGGTTTAGATCATACTTATCTGACCGCTACCATTTTGTCTATTTAAATGGAGAAAAATCGATCATAACTCCAGTAAACTATGGAGTGCCGCAGGGATCTGTGTTAGGCCCTCTATTATTCTCAGTATATATGATGCCACTTGGAAATATTATAAGGAAACATGGAATTAGTTTCCATTGTTATGCTGATGACACTCAAATATATATTTCATCACGGCCGGATGAAAACGATAAATTATCCAAATTGACAGAGTGTGTTAAAGATATAAAAGATTGGATGACGCGTAATTTTCTTTTATTAAATCCAGACAAAACAGAGGTACTAATCATCGGTTCAAAAAACCGCCCACAAAACCTCTCGCAATACAACTTTAATATAGTAGGATGTCCTGTTACTTTATCCTCTACAGTAAAAGACCTGGGTGTTATACTCGATTGCAACCTGTCTTTCAAAAATCATATTTCATATGTTACAAAAACCGCCTTTTTCCACCTTAGAAACATTGCTAAGCTACGTAATATGCTATCAGTTTCTGATGCAGAAAAGTTAGTTCATGCATTCATGACCTCGAGACTAGATTACTGTAATGCTTTATTAGCCGGTTGTCCTGCATCCTCAATTAACAAGCTACAGTTAGTCCAAAATGCCGCCGCTAGAGTTCTTACTAGATCAAGAAAATATGATCATATAACACCGATTTTATCATCACTGCATTGGTTACCTATAAAGTTCCGTATTAATTACAAGGTATTGCTACTGACTTATAAAGCCCTAAACGGCTTAGCTCCAGTCTATTTAACGGATCTTCTATCGCCCTATAATCCATCGCGCTCTTTAAGATCACTAAATTCAAGGCTTTTGGTCATACCTAGGATATCCAGAACCACCAAAGGAGGGAGAGCATTTTCACATTTAGCTCCAAAACTCTGGAATAGCCTTCCTGATACTGTTCGTTGCTCAGACTCGCTCTCCCAGTTTAAAACTAGATTAAAGTCGCATCTCTTCAGCCAGGCATTCATATAATATTTTTAATCTTACAGTTCAAATTACAATCCGGCCTCTAGTTAATAAACGCCAGAGGAGAACTGGCCCCCGACTGAGCCTGGGTTCTCCCAAGGTTTTTTTTTCTCCATTGGGTCACCTGATGGAGTTTTAGGACACTATTAGGTCACTTGATGGAGTTTTTCGGTTCCTTGCCACTGTTGCCTTTGGCTTGCTCAGTTGGGGATATTCTGGATATCTAATTTGATTTTATCAATAAATTCCACTAGAAACAAACCTTGTTGTATTATTTTAATTTAATACTGTGAAGCTGCTTTGATACAATCTGTATTGTGAAAAGCGCTATACAAATATACTTGACTTGACTTGACTTGACTTGATTGGCTCATTGCGTTTGGGGGCGTGGCTTAGCCATAAGTCAATTGGGATGCAGCAGCAGTTTTTGTACGAGGCGGGACATTTCCCCAAACACGCTTGAAGCGGTTGACCAATCACAACACACTGGTCCAGCCAACCAATCAGAACACACAGTGCTCTTCGGAAGGAGGGGCTTCATAGAGACAGGAACTAAACAGAGCGTTACTGACAGATTGGGAAGAGAGGAGCTGCAACAATGGAGAATATGAGAATTTTTTTTTTTTTTTCAGAGCTGACCTGGATGCAGAGAGAATCCTTGATGATAATGATGAAGAATAAAACTATGCTGCTGCTGATCTTAGTACTCCTAACTCAGCCTCTTCAATCACAGGGCAGATCAGCCATCCAAGCTGAGGGTAAGTTTTTTTCAACAAAATCAAGTGTGATAATTTTCACCTATCTAATCTGCAATTCAATTTTGCAATCGTAAAATATGACTTCTGTTGTGATCGGCTCTAACCTCATCACAATCATTCAAACATCATTAAGATTTCTCAATAACTTTAAGCTTAGTTTCAGTAAATTAAATAGTGTATAATTGCAGGTAAGGAGTAGTTAAGATGTGGATCTTCAAAACAAGAAAATAATCCAAGATGAAGACGATAATTCAACAGCACCAAAACAGACAATAAAACAAAGACAACAAACAAAGGAAGACTCTCACACAGGGCTACATATACTGAGTAAACAAGTAACTAAACAAGAAACAGGTGAACATAATGAGTAACTATTGCAACCACTTAGAACACATTCAGGCTGCATCCAAAATCGCATATTTCCCTATATAGTAGGTGAAAAACAGAATGTGACAAAAGTATGTCCGAATACATAATACTCATAAAAGAGTAGGCAAAATGTACCCAGATGATCTACTGCTTACAGAGAGATTCTGAAGTGTGCATATGATGGACACTTTACTATCCCACGAGGCCATGTGGGAGGATTTATTAATGACAGTGATGAAACAACAGACGCTGGTATGTCACATGATAATGTCAACATGGTGAATGTAGTACGTCCCGATTACATTCATACTACAAACACTATATTTTTAGCGGGGCACAATCACGTAGTGTGCATTATCAAAGACGCGATCTGAGAGAATCGACGATGTGTCGCTGATGCCTGTGAGATATTTGGCATGCTAAATATCTGGACCTGTCTGCGATTCAAAATCCTGCAGTGTGAAATGTGTTCTGACTGAAAACTACATCAGTGATGACCTATAGCCAATGAGAGGGCAAGATACAGGGTAGCAGGAAATTCGGGGAGGATATACACCAGCATATTACCACCAACCAGAGGTGTAAAAAGTACTCAAAAATGTTACTCAAGTGAAAGTACAAGTACTGAGGGAAAATTTTACTCAATTAAAAGTAAAAGTATCTGGCCAGAATCGTACTCGAGTAAAAGTAAAAAAGTACCACATTAAAATTGTACTTGAGTATTAAAGAAGTAAAAGTAACAGCAATAATGTAAACTAGAGATTCTTGTTTAAGCTTTTAATCTCTAAAATCATGAAGTGAATGAACCACATACAAGGTTTTATCCTGCTTTAGAACTGTTTGTATTTAATTGTATTTATTTATCAAACTATAAGACTACTATCTAATGCCAGTATGCAACATTTTTTAAACAATCCACTAAACATGCTTTTACCACTAAAAGAAAAGAATTCGCTAAGGTACGGCCACGGGTGCTCTTGATCCTGTGGCTGATTTTGGACTGTGTTCGCAGCTGAATCACGTTCTTCCTCCATTTTCTTCCACTGATTGACCATAGACAGTATAAGAAATGGACACAGCGACCCCATAGATTTCAACAGAGAAAAGTGAAGCAAATTAGAAGCACTCACTTCCTGATGGCTGAGCGTACTGCGCAGACTCAAACTGAGCTTGATGGCGTAGATGTGACGTGAGCAACCTGTCTGACCGTTGTAAGTCTTCTAGTAGCTGTGCCAAGAGAAATCTAACTTGCAGAAAACAGAGAGTGTGAGTAGGAGCTGTCCATGAGCTAGGAGCAGGAGCAACTTTATGACTCTCTATGGGCTTCTCCCTTGACTTTATGCCTCCACGTCCCCCCAATTGACTGTGAGCTTCTCCTCCTGTCTATACGGTAATTTCCAGAGAGTCGCGTGGTTATGATGCAATTGTTAGCCTATTTTTACAAAAACTGCTTCTAAGGGGCCATAATGTAAGATACAAGGTAATGGAGCCTTTTATACATTTTCGTGTTTCTTTAGAAATAAATAATGGACAAATGGAGTCTTTAAACGTCTCAGATGTAAAGTTATTCGCTGTCAAAGTGATGCCAAAATGAATGGGAGTCAATGGAATGCTAACAGCAGGTGATGGCTCGTTAGCCAATGGCGGCCCCCGGGGGTGGTACGCTTTTAGGCTGCTGGATTGACCCATAGACAGTATATAAACTGGACACAGCAACCCCATTGGATTCAACGGAGACAAGTAAAGTCAATTAGAAGCACTCACTTCCTGGGGGTCGAGCGTACTGCGCAGACTCAAACTGAGCTTGACGACGTAGATGTGACGTGAGCAACCCGTCTGTCTTCTAGTAGCTGTGCCGAGAGAAATCTGAATCACTCCCTTCCGAAACTCGCAGAGACGGAGAGTGTGAGTAGGAGCTGTCCATGAGCTAGGAGCAGGAGAAACTTTTGCTAAGTATTCTGATTAATTATTTTGTCATTTTGCCTCCACGTCCCCCCGATTGCCCGCGAGCTTCTCCTCCTGTCCATACGGTAATCTCTCTACTGTGCGACAGAGAGTCGCGTGGTTATGACGCAATCGTTAGCCTATTTTTACAAAAACTGCTTCTACGGGGCCATAACATAAGCTACAAGGTAATGGAGCCTTTTATACATTTTCTTGTTTCTTTAGAAATAAATAGTGGACAAATGGAGTCTTTAAACGCCTCAGATGTAAAGTTATTCGCTGTCAAAGTGACGCCAAAATGAATGGGAGTCAATGGGATGCTAACAGCAGGTTATGGTCCGCTAATCAATGGTGGCGTCCGGGGAGGTTTCAATAAAATATGAAACAGTGCCCCCCTGGATTGACCCCCTGTGATTGACTGTTATAATTTCTCTCATTTCCAGGTCAAGGTGCTGTGCGTTGTGGTAATAGATGCGACATGATGTCACTTCCAAATGACCAATGAACATGTCTGACCAATTTGGTGAAATGTGAAACCGAATCTCATTGGCAGAATAAATGACATTTAAATTAAACAGCATCAGCACAATTCAATTGGTTTGGTAATAGCAAGGGAAAATAGAATGAAGTGATCTCCAAAAAATAAGTACTTTTTGACTATAAATAGAATTGTAAGGAGTAAAAAGTACTTTTTTTTTCTTAAAAAATTTAATTAAGTAAAAGTAAAAGTACTGATTTTTAATTGTACTCAAGTAAAGTAAAAATCCCAAAAAATAATACTTAAGTACAGTAATCAAGTAAAATTACTCAAGTATTTTACACCTCTGCCACCAACTGTCAGCAGAACACACAATCATTGCTTCCCACATCTCCCCAACCATTTCCTCCTCCATAATCTTCTTTTCTTTTTCTCCTTTTTGCAAATCAGAGCACAGACAATTTTGATCGCTAGCTTCTTGTTGGCTATCATTTTTAATAACAATAAGCTTAGTTTTTAACCACAGACGGGCGATGACGCTGCGTATGTTTAAGAAACACCAGTTTTCTATGGGCCGGTGGATTTACCAGCTGACATTCACAACATGCTGCGCACCATCTGCGCACATTTTCATGAATGCCCGGCCAAAAGAATCAGGTCATGAGACGATTTAGTGTCGTTGCCTGTCCTAAATGTCCTGCCATCAGATTACAGTAGGCCGCCCGGAAAAGCATTTCCCAATATTTTTTTGGTACTAATAATTGGGTTGTATCTTGTTTGGTCTGAGTGTCTTGTGTCACTCGATACAACCTATCTTTAAAAATAGCTAAATATGGATAGGATAGTGGATGAGCGGACCTGTTCAAATGCATCACAGGACACCTGTCAATAAAATGCCCTGGGTCCCCACTGCAACAGGCCGGCCCAGACCTCCCCGCCATCCTAGTTGCAGGAAGTGGGTCAAGGGATTGACGTGGAGAGAGCGGGGGAAAAAGAGCTGACGCTGTACCAGTTCTGGCCAGCCCCCTGGGCAAAGCTCTTGGGCCAGCGGGAGACTCTCGGGATGGGACTCGAGGAGGGACATTGGACCTGGACCTAGGAAAAGGAACAGGTCAGGTAGAGGGAGAAAACACAGGGGAGGGGAAAGAGAGAGAGGAAGCTGCCTCCAGATGGAAGAGGTTTGCCGACCCCTGGGCACGCCACCATCTGGCCCTCCGCCAGTTGAATGGCCAGGTCCAGCGACTTCGGACAGTGGCACTGGACCCATTCCGCCATCTCGATAAACTGCTCCAGAACCACTCAGTCGATGATCTGCCTCACGTTGCTTCCCCCAGCCAACAGCCATTTGCGGCAGGCGTCCCGGAGCTGGTGAGCATTCACGAAGGGCCAGCCGCTCTTATACACTCACCTAAAGGATTATTAGGAACACCATACTAATACTGTGTTTGACCCCCTTTCGCCTTCAGAACTGCCTTAATTCTACGTGGCATTGATTCAACAAGGTGCTGAAAGCATTCTTTAGAAATGTTGGCCCATATTGATAGGATAGCATCTTGCAGTTGATGGAGATTTGTGGGATGCACATCCAGGGCATGAAGCTCCTGTTCCACCACATCCCAAAGATGCTCTATTGGGTTGAGATCTGGTGACTGTGGGGGCCATTTTAGTACAGTGAACTCATTGTCATGTTCAAGAAACCAATTTGAAATGATTCGAGCTTTGTGACATGGTGCATTATCCTGCTGGAAGTAGCCATCAGAGGATGGGTACATGGTGGTCATAAAGGGATGGACATGGTCAGAAACAATGCTCAGGTAGGCCGTGGCATTTAAACGATGCCCAATTGGCACTGTGTTCCAAGTGTGCCAAGAAAACATCCCCCACACCATTACACCACCACCACCAGCCTGCACAGTGGTAACAAGGCATGATGGATCCATGTTCTCATTCTGTTTACGCCAAATTCTGACTCTACCATCTGAATGTCTCAACAGAAATCGAGACTCATCAGACCAGGCAACATTTTTCCAGTCTTCAACTGTCCAATTTTGGTGAGCTCGTGCAAATTGTAGCCTCTTTTTCCTATTTGTAGTGGAGATGAGTGGTACCCGGTGGGGTCTTCTGCTGTTGTAGCCCATCCGCCTCAAGGTTGTGCGTGTTGTGGCTTCACAAATGCTTTGCTGCATACCTCGGTTGTAACGAGTGGTTATTTCAGTCAAAGTTGCTCTTCTATCAGCTTGAATCAGTCGGCCCATTCTCCTCTGACCTCTAGCATCAACAAGGCATTTTCGCCCACAGGACTGTCGCATACTGGATGTTTTTCCCTTTTCACACCATTCTTTGTAAACCCTAGAAATGGTTGTGCGTGAAAATCCCAGTAACTGAGCAGATTGTGAAATACTCAGACCGGCCCGTCTGGCACCAACAACCATGCCACGCTCAAAATTGCTTAAATCACCTTTCTTTCCCATTCTGACATTCAGTTTGGAGTTCAGGAGATTGTCTTGACCAGGACCACACCCCTAAATGCATTGAAGCAACTGCCATGTGATTGGTTGATTAGATAATTGCATTAATGAGAAATTGAACAGGTGTTCCTTATAATCCTTTAGGTGAGTGTATAGTCGCCCATATCCAACGACTGGAAACGTTGGCGATGTTGCTCTGGGCTCCGGCCGACCCGCTGCAGGATGGCTCTTTTCAGGTCATCGAAGATCAGGAGTTTCTGTACGGGCATGCCTCCGCTGACTTCTCAAAGAGGTCGAGAAAGGCCCCATTTTGTTCAGCAGCACGTGAGTGGGTGTGGCCAGCTGTGATGGTGGAGCCCCTCCTGCATGAACCTCCCATTCCATCCAGCTCCAGAACACCTCGCGGTCCTCCTGTTGCACCTGGACAAGGGCATGGAAATGACCCTCCTGGTCGTCCCGCATGTCCAGTAGCGCCTGATGCTGTTCCTGGTTGGCTTAACTGAGGCTCGTGCTTTTATTTACTTTCCAAGGATCAAACAAAAGTCACGCTCACAGCGGTTCAAAACTCTTTTCTATATAACAAACGTTGTAGCTCTCTAGAGCATTCCACAGGCACACTCACCAGCACAAGTCTCAGTTCGTCTCTCTCTGTCAGGTTCTTCTTCTTCAATTTTTTGTGTGCATATCGCCACCTACTTTTGCTGTTGTGCAGTCATGATTTACTTATAAGCATTTCTTTTTTATTTTTGATTGTTCTATTCTTTCACACATATACACATATCTAGTCATTTCTTCCTACTTTTATAATTACTCGATGCTCCATCCCATTCCATATTCCCAGGTCCTACCTGGCACTGCGTGTTCAGCTCCTCCAGAACAATTCCGTAGTCCTCTGTCAGCTTCTTCTTCCCAGGTAGCTTTTATGCGGGCTCTCCACGCCAATTACTGCAACGAGACACAGGTGTTTATCATTTTGCACTTGGACCTACTTACTGCTCGTCTCCTGATTCTCTCTCCCGCTGTAGACCTCGCTGAACCACCACCATAAAAATCATTATGGAATTGGATCATAACTCCCAGAATCGGAATCGGATTGGATCGTGAGGTGCCTAAAGATTCACACCCCTACTATTCAATGATTTATTGCTTGTCTTTGTTGGAAAAAAATTGCATAATATTAAATCGCACTATTGGTAAAAAAAAAAAAAAAAAAACGCAATTAGATTATTTTCCAAAATCGTTCTGTCCTAATGTGCACACAGCAGCAACTATGTAAAATAACGATGCGCACCAGAAAACTTTGAGGGAAGCACCTTTGAGTACCAATATTTCGTAGACAGGGACAAGTTTACTTAGTGGAGTAGAATTTTTTTCCAACTCTGGTAAGATAGCAATCACGATGATAAGTATGTTCATTAATTATAAGGGGTGCAACGGATTGCAGTTGATCCATGATTCGTACGGAGCAGCTGCCCCACTGTTCGGCACATGTGATTTGCAGATTAATTGATAAGTTTAACCATAATAGAGTGAAAGTTTATCATTCGGACATGTTTTGCCTTGCCTTACACATTCAAATGATTTTAAACGTGAAAGAGAAGGTGAAAATCAGGACTTGCACGCTGTTTGCATAGCCTCACACACCTGAAGCGTGCGCACGCACACACACAGAGAAAGAGAGATAGAGAGGGGCGAGTTTCACACAGTGCTCGAACACTGAATTGGTTCCTCTTTTGTGTTTACTTGTGCTTAAACGGACACACAAACACAATTATATCAAAATACCCGTCTCGGCAAGTGTTCTCTCGGTTATATCATAAGTGAGCAATTGAGAAAGAAACCATATGTGTGTCAGTATATTCGGTATATATTCGGTATGGCATTTCTTGCCCAAGACTCTCGGAACAACTTAATGTAAAACACCACCAGATCATGTAGTAATCATTAGCTCAGTATTTTTCCTTGCAACTGACTTGGTGGGAGTTCAACACTCTGCGTCATGTTTATTAACATGCAATGTATTTTAATAAGTTATTTTTAAAGAGCCTGTCTCAAGAATGAGCAGTCTGTTGGATTCATTTGCGCTCCGTCTTTCTAGAAAAATCCCTATTTGACTTGTTTTTGTAGTTTTTTCAGAATTTCAAATTCAACAGTCACATGAGACAACAAAGTCAAAGTAACACATTATGGCCGATCATTGTTTACATTATCAATCATTGGTGTCACTTTAGAGTCCTCGTTCACATCCCTAGTAATAGTGATGCGTATTATGTGTGGCTAGTATTATGTATTTGACACAAACCAATAAATCTATTAAACATCTTACCTTTGTAGATTTAGACAAGTTGGAGGTTATCCTAATGGTCGCCAGTTTGCTGTTTGCTGCAGTTTTTTCCCTAATGGTTGGATAGGAACTTTAGAATTCTTGTGAATTTTTATTTTTATTTTTTATTTTTAAGAACATTTTTTTCAGGAATTAAAATTATATTTTAATACTATTTTTTTTTTTTTTTTTTTTTTTTTTTTATCTTGTTCTTAGCGGCAGCCCTGGTTGATCCCACGCCGTACACTCTGTATCTGGGGGACAAACTGGAGCTAAACTGTAAAGGTAAAGAGGAGACACAGGAAGTGACCTGGACTAAGGACCATTTTCCACTGGTTGATGGAGAGCACACACGTCTGCGCAGCAACCAGATGGAGATCGAAACAGTAGAGCCGGCCGACTCTGGTCTGTATGCTTGTTTTGCTCAGGGACCCAACAGCAACCATACAGATTACTTCAATGTCAACGTTACAGGTGAGAAACCAATTTAATTCAAAATTGCTGATAAGTTGACATTTGTATGTGGACTTGACATTAACAAACACAGCAAAAACATGACCTGATTTTCTGTTCTTTGGTCAGATGGATTGATATCCTCAGAAGATGATGATGAAGATGAGTCTTCCTCAAATGACCAGAAGCTGCTTCGTGAGTCACCGTTGCTCTCTTAGTCAAACTCTCTGTGCTTGAAACTCTGACTCAAAGATATGCAAATGTCAATGTGAAACAAAATTGTTAGGATTGTCCTTCAAAGCAGGAATTAACAGGAAATAGTGCACATTTTTGTTTTATAAACCACAGCCGTCTTGTGGAATGTGCCGAGCTTTCATTTATTAGACTGAAAGTCTTCATGTCTTTTGATGGATTTGTTTTTGAGTCGCAAGGGCATCAAGCCAGTCAAAAGGAGCGAAACCATCAACCCAACACCCAAATCTTGCACACTTTGATCTGCGGTCACCTTAGTACAATCCCTCTCCTGGAACGTGCTCTTATCGTTGCTTTGGACTAGTGTTCTACGATGGTCATCCTCCTGATACTACATTGTAGTTTCATAGTAATATTCTCAGTCTTATTTTTTTGTACTTTCTATTGGTTCCTCAGCAATGGCTCCTGTTTGGGCTCACCCTGATAAGATGGAGAAGAAGCTCTACACGGTTCCCATCAGCAATACTGTCAAGTTCCGTTGCCAGGCCAACGGTAACCCTACACCAACTCTCAAGTGGCTCAAGAATGGCAAAGAGTTTAAGAGAGACCAGCGAATAGGAGGCTTCAAGGTGAGGGAAACTGGAAGAAGAAACCACAGGCAACTAAAGCATGCTTCATACTCTTGATCAGACACCTGGCATTTTCGATTACTTCATGGCATGCTGCTTTCCTTTTTTTTCCAAAAACATAATAACATATTGCTTAAAGTAATAGGTCACCAAAAAAAACTAGCCCTTTATTAACTAGCCCTCATGTCATTTAAATCTGTTAGCTGTGCTTTTTAAATGCAATTTAATGGCGAATCTTGAAGAAGTCAAAGAGAAGCAATATTGAGACTTTGTTCTGTGAATAAAGCACCATGAACACTCCTTGATTGGCAAATGATAACACAACTTTCATTTGAGGGCAAGCTATAGGTTTGTCAAATGAGTGGCAAAATTGGAAGTCACCTACATCCTAATTCAGCTGCACATTAGAGATCCATGTTATAGAGCTCTTGGCTTGAGAAGAGTTGTGTTTGATGCCTGCTACAGACTGCAATTTCTGCAATCCTATTAGATCATTACACATCACACTGTACGACATGGATCTAATAAACTTGGGTATGACATGTATGTAGACTGTACAGTGTTGACACCTATTGAATTGTAGTGAAAGATTATGTGTATTTCAGTTAACTTTAGTCAGATGCATTTACATTGTTACTGTGCCTCAAGATGCAATCAACTCTATCTGTGTCTGTAAAGATGTGAACCAAATGGCCCATACAGATGTATAGCCCATAGAAACCGATGAGTGTGAATGACAAAGAAACAACAACTTTAGACAATCTACTAAATATGACTAACTTTGCAACTACATGTAAACTAACTGTCATTAGAGTATTAGTAGACTGTATGCTTAAAGGGATAGTTCACTTTGAAATTAATTTTTGATATGTTTTAGCTTACCTCAAGGGCATCCAAGATGTAGATGTCTTTGTTTCCGCAGTAGTTTCAATTTTTATATTTTTAGGTCAAACCGTTCTTGTCTGTCAGTCATATAATGCATGTCGATGGTCACTGGCTCAAAACACAAGCACAGAGTCCAAATTAAAACAATTCCCCACGTCCAAATGAAACAATTCACCATCATAAGTACACATTGATGGCCTAAGACACGAAACGAGCGGTTTGTGTGAGAAAACGAACAGTATTTATATCGTTGTTATCTCTTGAAAACAGCACACGTCCAAATGATCTGACGGCGCTGGCGGGTATAGATGTATACACTAGATGTCGCCTTCGCGACTGCAGTTCATTGGAACGAAACTGTAGCCAAGGCGACATCTATGTATATATCTATACCCGCCTGCGCCGTCAGATCATTTGGACGTGTGCTGTTTTCAAGAGATAACAACGATATAAATACTGTTCATTGTCTCACACAAACCGCTCGTTTCGTGTCTTAGGCCATCAATGTGTACTTATGATGGTGAATTGTTTCATTTGGACGTGGGGTATTGTTTTAATTTGGACTCTGTGCTTGTGTTTTGAGACAGTGACCATAGACCTGCATTATATGACTGACAGACAAGAACGGTTTGACCTAAAAATATAAAAATTGAAACTACTGCGGAAACAAAGACACCTACATCTTGGATGCCCTTGAGGTAAGCTAAAACATCAAAAATTAATTTCAAAGTGAACTATCCCTTTAATATCTGCTAACACTTTATTTTGATGGTCCCCCAACAGATATTACAAGTCAATTTCTTCATCTAACCCGAACCCTAACACCTAACCATAACCTAACAGTCTACCGACAATCTACTACACTCTACTAATACTCTAATGAGAGTTAGCTGACATGTAGTTGCAAAGTTACTTGTAGTTAGTAGAATGTCTAAAGTGGACTATTGAAATAAAGTGGAACCATAAATTCTTCTCCCCACAAGAACTGTGGTCAAACTCGAATATATTGGCGAGCCCCCAAACAATCGCTCGGCCAAATACAGAAAAATCTAACAGTAGACTACGACGCAAGTTAGTATAGAAGAATAAAACGTCATCAGCATGCGCTAGTGGTTAACAAATAAAGCCAGATAAATCACACTTTGGCAATTTTGGTTTTTATGTGTGCTGAAAAAAAGAGGAGGAAGCGAAAGAGGAGGATATGAACGCGGCCATTGCTCGGGAAAAGAGGCCAACTTGGCCAATTTAGCAAATGAATCTTGAGGCAAGTAGTTTTAAAGGGGATAATGCCATTTCATGCATTCTGACTATTTTTTTTATTTTATTTATTTATTTAGAAAAGGGACAATCATCAGATTGAGATTCAACTTTATTGTCATTGCACAAGTACAACCTGTACAACGAAATGCAGTTTTACATCTAACCAGTCAATCAATCATTAAAGTGCTTTTTTTATAGCAATGCTTAAAAAAAAACACATAAAAATACAGAATGCAGTATGATTATTAAAAAATGCATTTTGCAAATATGATGTATAGAGTTCTGTAAAAATTCAGAAGGTCCATAGGCCATATAAGTAGAGATTTCATATAGTGCATAGTTGAGATGTATTGGTAAAGTGCATAGTGATCAGAGGTAGTCAGACAGTCTATAATCCGAGTGCAAGAAAATAAATAAAGGAAAGAAATGGCGGAGCAGCACAGGGACAGGGGCTAGTGTTGGGGCTTGATGTTGAGCAGCGTTATGGTGTTGGGAAAAAGAGCCTGCTGGTGCGACTTCTAAGGCTCCTGTAACGTCTCCCAGACGAGAGGATGGAGAACAGTCCTAGACTGGGGTGTGTGTGGTCCTTGATAATATTGTGAGCACGTCGCAAACACTGTGAGTGATGTAGATCAGTAATGGCTGGGAGTGATGTGCCAATGATTTTTTGTGCAGTTTTCACCACTCGCTGTAGTGCTTTCCTGTCTGCTGTTGTGCAGTTCTCATACCACACCGTGATGCAGTTAGTGAGAATGCTCTCAAATGTGCAGTGATAGAAGTTACGGAGTATCTGAGGGGACAGTTCAGCTTTTTTCAATTTCCTGAGGAAGAAGAGGCGTTGTTGAGCTTTCTTGATCATGTCCCATACATAGACGTCCTGGTGTCATGCAAGCTCGTATCTGATATGTGTATATCTCTGTTATTGCACAGGTTCGGGAGCACATGTGGACCATCATAATGGAGTCGGTGGTACCATCAGACAAAGGCAACTACACCTGCCTGGTGGAAAACAAATACGGCAGCATCAATCACACCTACCAGTTGGACATAGTCGGTCAGTCTTATTTATTTTCTTACCTCTACATTTTAAAAGTTAGGTTGATGTAAATGTCATCTTCAAGGGCAGGCACATGTACTCTGATGATGGTGCATGTTAAATTATGTATTGCAAATATGAAGTGTTTAAGTGACAGTGGATTCAGATGTGTTAGAGTTAGAGACATGGCTAGTGGCTGAGATTAGAGTAATTGGAATTAGATCATACATTTCATACACTGATTGGCTTAATGGACTTAATTGATGCCTTTTTTATGTTGCACTGATTAATTTGCTAAATAATGAAGGTATCAATCAAGTCCACATCAGCCAATCAGTGAAGCCATGTAGACAGAGGCCACTGTGACATCATCTGTGCCATACACACAATTGGAATTTGTCACTCGCACACAAGACACACAATACATTTATGCCATCAAGTCCTCCTAGGACAATCAGAGGTTGTACTGTAATTGAAAAGGTTTTTTTTTAATCATGTGCGTGATTTTGGTCAAGGTCATTATATTTGGGCAAAGTCATGATACTTTTTAAATGTAATTTTTGAGCGAGAGCTTCTTTTTTTTTCAAGAAATGAAAGTGGAAGCACATATTTCAAATGAGCCTAGGTTGCAACATTTCTGTGCAGCCACAGAGTTGTTGAGAAAAGTTTAGTTCCCTTTCGAGGGAACTCGCGCTGCATCGAGAATCGACACTTTGGGGAACGCCTTCAGCGTGACACGTCTGAAGCCTGTATGGAACTAGTCCAATCTTGATTGGTGTTGCATCATGACGTCACTTGTGACGTCGCATGTGACGGTGATGCGGAAGCTATAAAAGGACGCCGGATCACAACAGCGTCAGCTTCTGTTCTTCAGCAAACATTCTGTGTGACTGTGTGTCTTATTTGGTGTTGTTTGTCTCACGTTATCTCTAAATTAAAAGATATCATGGCGAGCAAAAGTCAAGATAAGCGATTCAGACAGTGTGCGTCCCCTTGCCCGCGCTATTTGAGCGAGGGTCATACACACTCGCTCTGTGTTTTTTGTCTGGGAGTGGAGCATGCACGGGCAGCGCTCGAGGGCGCTGCCTGTGCAAATTGTGATCAAATGCCCCTGAGAACGCTCCACTCCCGCCTGAGCCTGTTCGATGAATCAGGCCAGGCACACGCTCTCCATGGATCAGGTCCCACGTCTGTCGAGGCAGCGCATGGGGATCGCTGATAGAGTTGGCTGATGATGTTGAGACAGCCTCTGCCCTTTCTCAACATTCAGAGGCCAGCTCCATTTGTCCCGCCCGCTCTGCGGCTTCTTCCGCCCGTGAAGAGGAGCCGATGCTCGAATTATCTGGCTCTGAGGAGTTGGATTTTTTGAGCATCGAGGCGTGAGAATGTGAGGACTCGCCACCCCATTCTCCTGCCTTTGAGGAGCTGCTGGAGGTTGTGAGCAGGGCAGTGGCTAAGTTAAACATCGAATGGCTATCAGAGAAGCAGGAAGCTACAAGAAAAAGTAAACTCGATGAGCGCTTCCTGCAAGCCCGGTCACAGCCTTCGCGCCAGAGCCTCACATTTTTTACCGATCTCCACACCGAGGTGTTGAGATCGTGGAATAAGCCCTTCTCTTCTCGACTTTCGAGCCCCAATGTCCACCTATATTCTTCCATCATGGGTTCGAAAGAGAAGGGCTATGGGACGATGCCACGGGTTGAAGAGACATTTTCATCCATCTCTCGCCCAATGCTGCATCGTCCCTGAGAGCTCTGGCGCTTCCCTCCAAGCCCTGCCGTTCAACATCGGCCTTGGTTGGGAAGGCATACATTGCGGCAGGTCGGGCTGGTGCATGCCTGCACACGATGGGGCTCCTGGCAGCTCCATGGCAGCTTTGGTAGCTACGGAGAGATATCTGTGGCTGAATCTTTCGGCATCGGGGACAAGGATGGGGATTTCGCCTTCTGGCCTCTTCGGCAACGGAGTCAACACTGTCGTCGAGAGGTTTCAGGAGGCGAAACGACAGTCAGCCACTTTTAAACAACTTATCCCCCGCCGTCATCCTAGGTCTCGTGGGTCTGCTGCCAGGGGCCAGTCCCATGAGGCATCCACCAGAGTGTTGCCTCTCGTGCTCCCCCGCAGGAGGAGGCCTGGAGCCAGAGGCAAAACCCTCAGCCAAAGTCTTCTAAGCCGAAGGCAGATCTGAGGATTGTCATTCAGGCGAGGAAAGCTTTGGCAAAGAGGTCCTTACGCGATGCGCAGGCCTCTGAGGGTGGTCCCCCCCGCGCGATTGAACAACAACAGCTCGCTCCTTCGCGGAGCCCTCAGGAAATCGATGTTTGCCTCCCGCCGCTAAATGTGCTTCGGGACGCATCGGTTTCCAGCGAACGCAAATCGCAGTGTCCACCCGAAAATATTGCGGCCCTGTCGAGTTCGCTTCCTCTCACGTGGCATGTAGAAAATTTTTATTGGTTAGTTCCTGCCAGTCAATTGCTTCAGGTCACCGAAATCCCAAATATAACACCAGAGGTCAGTCTAGAGAGACTGGTCCCCCTAGTAGATTATTTAGACACCTGGAAAGGTCTTCGAAATATCTCTCAGTGGGTCCTGCGCACAGTGGAAAAGGGGTACAGAATTCAGTTAGAGTATCGTCCACCAAAGTTCAGCGGGGTTGTGCACACGCTGGTCAGCCCCGAACAGGGTCAGGTCATAGAACAAGAAGTTCAGTCCTTCTTAGCAAAGGAAGTCATAGAGCAGGTTCCTCCTCAAGAAAGGGAGGCCGGGTTCTATAGCCGGTACTTCATAGTTCCCAAGAAGGATGGGGGGTTACGTCCTATTATAGATCTCAGGGTATTGAACCGGTCTCTGAGGAGATTCAGATTCAGAATGCTAACCATACCTATTATCATGAGTCAGATCAGGTCCGAGGACTGATTTGTCACGATAGATCTGAAAGATGTTTACTTTCACATATCCGTCCCCAACACAGGAAGTTTCTAAGGTTTGATTTTGGGGGAAAAGCATATTAGTACAGAGTTCTTCCATTTGGCCTAGCACTGTCACCTCGCACCTTCACGAAATGCATGGATGCTGCTCTTGCTCCTCTGAGACTTCAAGACATTCGCATCCTCAACTACATCGATGACTGGCTCATTCTGACACAGTCAGGGGAAATGGCGGTTCAACATCGAGATGTTGTTCTGAATCATCTAAGGTGCTTAGGATTAAGACTCAATGTCAAGAAGAGTTCATTAATTCCTCTACAGAAAACCATTTTCCTGGGGGTAGTATGGGACTCGAGTAACGAGTATCAACCTAGGCCAGGCCATCACTGTCAAACATTTTCAAAGGGTTCTGGGTCTTCTGGTAGCAGCGTCCAACGTTATTCCTTTTGGCCTGCTGTATATGAGGGCCCTGCAGTGGTGGCTCAGGACCAGAGGGTTTTCCATGTTTTGGGTCATCTAAGAAGGGTTCCCCTGCTTCAAAGAAAACTATCAGCAGATGGATAGTAGAAACTATTTCTTCAGCTTACGAGGCACGCAGCTTGCCTTCGCCTCTTCTGATAAGAGCCTACTCAACCAGAGGAGTGGCTTCCTCTAAAGCTCTGCTAGCAGGAGTTTCCCTTCAAGAGGTCTGTGATGCCATGCAGGCTGGGCCTCCCCACACACCTTCATAAAACATTACAGTCTGGATCTGTCCTCTACACCGGGTTCACAAGTTCTCGTCTTGAGCCTGAGTGTGCACAGCGGTTATAGTCGTAACCCGAGACATTTTGTCGCACAAAATAAAAATGTAAATTATTTAATGCTAAGCTTTATCTATTCATTATCAGCAATACCCCAAATTTATACAAGCTAAATCAGGGATCAGCAACCTAAATAAAGTCCCTCAAACTTGCATACAGACATACATTTTGAGATAATCATTCCTCATAGTCACACAGTTTTATTAAGTTTGTCACGTTTGTCAATCGCTTGTCACGATTTGGTTATGTTTCTTGTCTGTCATGTGATCCCCTGTTCAAGTCATGTGATCCTGCCATGTGCTCCCTTGTCTCATGTGTCATGTTGTCTGGGTCTTGTATTTTGTTTGTGTAGCTGCTGTCGGTGTTTCATGTTTTATCTTACCAAGCCAAGTCTTTGTTTTCTATTTTGTATTTTGTTTTATGTTTTGGATCTTTGAATAAACTGTATTGGGTTCTACAAACTTGCCTCCAGTGGATCCCCACGTTACATAATACAAGACCCTCACAATGAACCCAGCAGTTCTTCGTCTCTTGAACCTCCGTCAAGGCGACCAGGCCATCGAGACCTATGTTCAGGACTTTTGTGGACTCAGCCATCAGGTGGATTTTAATGACGTTGCTTTGAAAGACATTTTTCGGGTGAATCTGAATGAGCCCATTCGCTCCCAGCTTCCTGGGGGAAAGATCCACTGGTCCTTGGCAGAATACATAGGCTATGCCTTCACTGTAAAAAAGAAAAAGTTAGTTCAACTCAAATTTTCAAGGCAACCGACTGCACAGAATTTTTGAGTTGAAGATATCAACTTAATTTTTTACATTTTGAAGAACTACAATTATTAAGTTGCGTCAGCTAAGTTTTTCAAGTTCTGACAACTACGTTTTTTTAATTCAAGTTACTGGAACTTTCAAGTCTGTAAAAGCTTACTATTTTGAGTTCAGATTACCATCCCCTGTAATAGCTTACTATTTTGAGTTTAAATTACCCCCCCCCCCCCCCCCACCCCACATTAAATCATCCACTGACAATAAACCAGTTCATTTATGCATGTTTATTTGAACGACTTTGGCACAAACAGCTTTACAATTCCACAATGTAAACAAGTAATCTTATGCCCAAAGCAAATACATCAGGTTTCAGTACCATAATATGGGCAATGTAAACAAGTAATCTTATATGCAAAGCAAATACATCAGGTTTCAGAACCGTAATATGGGCAGGTTTTTTATTTTATTTTCCAACTCTTGTTGGGAATTGGGGTCGGGGGGAAGTGGGATGGATGGATGGATGAGTTGAAAGGGGAGGGAGGGGTGGGTGGGGTCGAGAAACTGAGACGAACGGTGCAGTGAAGGTGGGTTCAGTGTATTTATACATACGGGAAACGAGCTGATTAGTTGAGGCGTGGCCTTGCTCCCGAACCTCAATTAACTTGTTAACTACATTTCTGAATTATCTGAACTTTGAAATTAGTCAAAAATGCAAACATGCAGGCTATAACAGTAATGGTGAAACACAGCTTGCTTCTACTGAACAATCAATACCGTAGTCTCTTGACAGTAATATGACAGCTACACATAAAAGATTTGTTTTTAGTTCAAATAAAGCACTTGTGTCCAGAGCAAATAAGGCACATGTCAATAAGTTGGGGAAATCAAAAGGAACAACATAAAAACTATAAGGTGGTCTATGTGAAGACTTACAAAATATTCAAACATAATAAATGAACAGACATGATAAAATAAATCTTCCCCATGGACACTTGCCACACCAGCAAAGATGCAGACTATAACAGCAATGCTGAAACAAAGCTTGCTTCTACTGAGAAACAATCAATAGTCTCGTGACAGTTATATGACAGCTACAAATAACAGATTTGTTTTTAGTCAAAATAAAGGAACAACATAAAAACTATAAGGTGGTCTATGTGAAGAAGACTTACAAAATATCCAAACATAAATGAACAGACATGATAAAATAAATCTTCCCCATGGAAAATGAATCACTGGTTTAACAGCTTGGTCTTGAAGCTCCGGACACGCTGTGAGCAATTGGTGGACATTTCCATGAAAATGTGCTGGATAGTTTCAAAGGTGTACCTGATGTCTTTTGGGAACTCTATGTTGAGGGCATAAAGCAAGCCAAAAAGATACGCTAGCGCAGTCGGGGTGTCTGGGATGTCTTTCAGGACAATGGTTTCCTCCAACACAAGGGCAATATTAATGACTGCGTCGTCGTCATCATCATCAGGCACTGTGAGGACTCCCATCTTGATGCCTTTCATCTGTTTGTCATCTGCATCAGTTGCCTGACAAAACAAAAACACCACTGAAATAATGTCCTGTAGAAAACCAGTCAATAAAGAGTGATGTCTATTTGTGTATGGCCTCTTTGCTATACAACACTACTAAAAGCTAAAGGTCTTCCAAGCTGCACTCACCAGGCATCTAGAGAAAAGCTTCTCAGTATTCTCCCGCAGAAATATGGGAAGACCTTCCACAGCTGCCTGTCTGCGATGACTTGTGATGTCAGATGTCTGTTTTGGAAGAATATAAAGACAAACAAATACTTTTGTTTAGCTCTGTGAAATGTACTTGTGCATGTGCACTTGTGCTTGTACTTGTTCCATTTGTATTCCCATCTCTACAATTGTGCATGTAGGCAGATAAAATAATTGCAGGCTCTGTTAGTTTGTTAGTGTTTATTTTTGTCTTTTAAGGATAAGTTCACTATTTTGCACTTTGAGCCCCCTTTCTGGGTTATCTTGGATGAAATAGAGTGTTTGACGAACACTCAATGAACACCACTAACCAATCGGTGAGTTGCACATCTTTGAAAACGAACGTTCAGGTTTGTGAATGCATGTAACGTTAGCTAGCCATTCTGAAGCATGGCAGGGCCGATTCTAAATCAGCCAAAAGCTCAAGACTGGACCAATAGTCAAAATTCATAGTCAATGCCATCATTCATCGAGAATAACAAACATAACGGCAACATAAATCTTTCAATTAATATGTGGACAATAATTATATTGAGCTTAGCTGTTCAAAATAAGCTAGCTTCTAATCGATTAGCTAGCGGGGGATTTTGTATTGCCATAAACGCCTCGCCTGGTTATGATTTATCGATTCTGTTTCCCGCAATGAAATGTAATACAAATACCAAATGCATATATACATATTCATATGATTAGCTTATCCGTTAGAAGGAATGTTTCTCTTCGACAAAGACGTCAGGGAAAGTTACCGCTGGCATCGTGACAAGATGGCGGACGCAAACTTTCAAACTTTCGAAGGGAGCTCCTGGGAAAATCCTTGGAAACCCCGTCGCAGCCGGTTGCCATGACAAATTTCAAATGAGCATGCGCAGATAAGTTGACCTCACTCTAACTGGGTGTCAACTACAACTTCAAAATAAAATCAACTCAATTTATAAAATAAGATGAACTTTTCCTCAGAAACGTCTGAAAGTGAGTTCAAGTGGCTTACAACAGATAGTTCAAGTTCCAACTAGCAATTTTATTGTCAGTGAATGCAAAAATCTTAGTAAGGTGAACAATTTTGAGTTGTCGTTTTTACAGTGTTGTTGTTAAGTGGCTTATCGTTTACTGTGGGTTTTACGGATGAGGAGCCCCGCAACCCCACAGTATCCGTCAAGCCTGAGAATCTTCACATCATGCCTGCCGAGTCTGAGTCTCTATGGCCCCCTGAACTGTCAGGTCCGCCCTGGCTCCCTGAACTGTCAGGTCCGTCCTGGCCCCCTGAACTGTCAGGTCCGCCCTGGCCCCCTGAACTGTTGATGCCATCCTGGAGGCTTCATAGCCTGCCAGGTCCGCCCACGCCATGCCACGGCCCAGGTCTGCCCACGCTCCACGGCCCAGGCCCGCCATACCACGGTTCCGGCCCTGTTCCCTTGCACGAGACTGGCCCGCCATCCCTCCCCCAAGACCACACTCCTGGACTCTGTTTATGTTTCATGTTGGGCCCCTGTTCAAGTCATGTGATCCTGCCATGTGTTCCCTTGTCTCATGTGTCATGTTGTCATTGGTTCTTTGTTTCATTGTTCACTGGTATCCCTTTTCTCGTCATTAGTCTTGTGTGTATTTAAGCCCTCATGACTTAAAGCCCTCATGACAGGTCATTAAAAATCCCAGGATGTCCTTCGAAAAAGAGTAGGGGTGTAACCCTGGTGTGCTGGCCAAATTTGCCCAGTGGCTTCTGTCCATCAAGGCCTCCTATCATCCCCATATACTGATTGGCTTCATCACTGTCTCCTCTCCAGTAGTAAGCTGGTGTGTGGTGGGCGTTCTGGCGCAGTATGGCTGCCGTCACATCATCCAGGTGGATGCTGCACATTGGTGGTGGTTGAGGAGATTCCCCCTTCCATGTAAAGCGCTTTGAGTACCCAGAAAAGCGCTATATAAATGTAACAAATCATTATTATAATTATTATTATGTCTGTCATGTGTCTGGGTCTTGTATTTTGTTTGTGTAGCCACTGTCGGTGAGTCCTATGTTTCATGTTTTGCCAAGCCAAGCCATGCCAAGACTTTGTTTTGTATTTTGTTTTATGTTTTGGATCTTTGAATAAACTGCATTTGGGTTCTACAAACTTGCCTTCAGTGGATCCCCACGTTAAAAAGCTATAATTACTATTATTAGGTTAACACTAATGGCTCGTTTCCACTGAGCGGTACGGTACGGTACGGAACGGTACGCATTTATTTGCGTTTCCACTATCAAAAGTTGTGAATGGTACCAAAATCCCGAACCGTACCATACGACTTTTTGGGTACCCTTCCGTTGTGGTACCTAGCACAGTGGTACGGTACTAAAAGGTGGAGCTAGACTCACTGCAGGACGTTGATTGGTTGACAGAGAATCGTCACTTGCGCGTGCTACAAGGGGAATGACAACATAAGAAGCGCCATTTTTTTTAATATACAGTTTAATATAATACTACTGATACTGTGTCACGAAATGTAATTTTAAGAGTTTTTCAGGCGAGAATGTAGTTGTTTAAAGCTCAAATCTATGGTTTATTTATAAAGATTTATGAAAATTTGAGATCCATGCAATCACCGGGCGCTCGGCGCTCATGTACCCCGCCTGGAACAGCCTTTCCTCGGCTGGTCCTTCTGACGTTTGCCGCTGACTCTGACGTCTCTGTAGTGGTTAAACAAGATATAATTCGTCTTGTGTAGACCTAACGGGCAATCTTTGGTCTTGTGAATCTATAATTTAGTCGAGTCCCAAAATAGATAAATAGCCCTGGATAAGATGCAGTAGGCATTTTTGAGGAAAAGTACTTCAAGTGTTGTTTCTATATGATTTTTAGGTGCTGAATCCATTTCTGCTGTATAACAAGTTGTAAACATCACTGTTTTGGCATAAACAATAAAAACAAAATGGCTGCCAAAAAAAAAAAAAAACTTTTTAATGCATTTATTGCAGTTTAAACATTAAACATTATATCTAAACTATGCATTCTCAGAATATTTAAACATGTAAACAATGAAAAAACAACATTAACATGAAAGGGACAGTTTTTTATGGCTGCTGGAATTATGCCAAGGTACACTGGGAAGCATATATCAGTGGAAATATGCAATTATGCCCAGCCCGTAGGGGGGAACTTGGAATACACATGACCCCAGGGGGCTGCATATTGAGAATCACTGGGGTGTCCAGCCGCAGGTGGAATATTTCAAACCCAGGGGTGGCAAGGTGGCTTGCCGAGGTAAAGACACATGCTCAGAGAGGCTTACAGTGGACTACACACGTGGGGGTCGCCCAGAGGCCGTGTTAGGTGTCGCCCAGCCTGCAGCTCTACAGATGTCTGTTAGCGAGGCGCCATGCGCTAGAGCCCAAGAGGATGCCACACTCCGGGTGGCCGTCACACCAAGGGGGCATGGTCGACCTGGCTGCTGGTAAGCCAAAGCAATGGCGTCCACTATCCAGTGAGACAACCTTTGCTTGGAGAGAGCCTTTCCCTTCAGCTTCCCACCATGACAGACAAAGAGCTGGTCTGAAGTCCTGAAACACTGCGTTCTGTCTACGTAAGCATGGAGGGTGCGTACTGGACAGAGCAGTGCCAAGGCTGGGTCTGCCTCCTCCGAGGGCAGCGCTTGCAGGTTCACCACCTGGTCTCGAAAGGGTGTGGTGGGAACCTTGGGCACATATCCAGGCCGGGGTCTCAAGATCACGCAAGAGTTAGCCGGTCCAAATTCCAGGCACGCTTCGTCAACTGAAAATGCCTGCAGGTCCCCTACCCTCTTGATGGAGGCCAATGCAACCAGGAGCACTGTCTTCATTGACAGGAACTTAAGCTCCACTGATTGCAGAGGCTCAAAGGGAGCACTCTGCAGAGCAGTTAAAACCACTGAGAGGTCCCAAGAGGGAACGAGAGGAGGGTGAGGAGGATTCAGTCTCCTCGCTCCTCTCAGGAAACTGATGATCAGGTCGTGCTTTCCAATGGACTTACCATCAACTGCATCATGATGTGTGGCAATGGCGGCACCATACACTTTCAGGGTGGAGGGAGACAGCCTTCGCTCCAACCCTTCTTGCAGGAAGGAAAGCACGACACTGATCGGGCCTTTCGTGGGTTCTTGAAGTTTAGAAGAACACCAGTTGACGAAGAGGTTCCACTTCAACGCATAGGCATGTCTCATGGACGATGTTCTAGCGGAAGTGATGGTAGCCACCACCGCTGGTGGTAGGGTACTCAAACCTGCCTCGTCCCGTCCAGGAACCACACATGGAGATTTCAAAGATCGGGTGCAAAGATAGAGGGTGCCATAGGGTGCCCCGTCCCTGAGGTTCTTTCTCAGAGGAATTGGCCAGGGAGGTGCTGTCGCGAGGAGTACTAGTTCTTGGAACCAGGTGCGGTTGTGCCAATACGGGGCAACCAAAATTACCTGCTCCTCGTCCTCCCTGATCTTGCGCAAAGTCTGCGCAAGAAGGCTCACTGGGGGAAACGCATACTTGCAGAGGCCCCGCGGCCAGCTGTGCGCCAGTGCATCCGTGCCGAGCGTGCCCTCGGTCAGAGAATAAAACAGGTCGCAATGGGACGAGTCGTGGGAGGCAAACAGATCTACCTGTGCGTCCCCGAACTGATCCCAAATCAGCTGAACCGACTGGGGATGGAGTCTCCATTCTCCAGCGAGAGGCCGAAACCGAGACAGATCGGCTGCACGGTTCAGGTCTCCCGGGATATAAATGGCTCGAAGCGACCTCAGATGCTTCTGACTCCATATGAGGAGGTGGCGGGCGAGTTGCGACATACGACAGGAGCACAGACCACCTTGTCGGTTGATGTACGCTACTGTGGCGGTATTGTCTGATCGGACTAATACGTGCTGACCCCTGAGCAACGCACAGAAGCGGTGCAGGGCGAGACGTACAGCCTGCAACTCGAGGCAATTGACATGCCAAAGGCGCTGGGGTCTTGTCCAGGAGCCCGCGGCAGCATGTCCATTGCACATGGCGCCCCAGCCCATTGTGGAGGCATCTGTTGATATAACAACATGCCAGGAAACTCGTTCTATGGGCACTCCAGCCCATAGAAAACTGAGGTTCGTCCACGGGGTGAAGGTCTGACGGCAGGTCGAAGTCACTGGGACTCGGAGCGTGCCGTGTTGCCATGCCCACCTCGGGACTTGATCGCGAAGCGGTCTCATATGAAGCAAACCGAGCGACGTTACTGCGGCTGCGGATGCCATATGCCCCAGGAGCCTCTGAAATAGTTTCAGTGGAACCGCACTCTTGCCCTCGAACTGACGAAGGCAAGTTAGCAGTGACTACGCGCGCTCGCTCGTAAGCTGCGCGCACATGGCGACCGAGTCGATTTCCATACCAAGAAAAGAGATCCTCTGCACGGAGCAGAGTTTGCTCTTCTCCCAGTTGACCTGAAGGCCCAGACAAGCTAGCACTAGGTCCCTGTGTTCGCAAACCTTGTCTCGAGAGTGAGCTAGGATCAGCCAGTCGTCGAGAGGAACAAGGGCTGCCTCGACAACCTTCGTGAAGACGCGAGGACACAGGGCTAGCCCGAAAGGGAGAACCGCGTACTGGTATGCCTGCCCCTCGAATTATATATATATATATATATATATATATATACTGGTATGCCTCATTTGCATATGTAAACATGACATTTCAGAAAACTTGTAATACAAAAAATGTCTGTCTCTATGTAAGTGAAAAACTGGAAAGGTTTTATGGTGATATCTATAACTTAAAATTTTTACCCTATCCACCTGTAGTGTTTCGGCTGTGAATAATGCACCTATTGTTTCAATAACAATTACAAGAAAATGGGACCCTTATTTCAATGTTATACGGTGGATCCTTATTCAGGAGACATTGAACTTTCTAAAAATGTGGTATAACAACTTTTCCTCAAAAATGCCTACAGGATTACACAATCTTGAAGATTCGGACCTGACTAATTTGTTCCCTGGCCGAACTGAGGGCTAAGTGAAATTTCATAACTTTATATTTAGGCTATTTAACTTTACCGTTGTATCGTTAGACTAGAGCGCTGACTTTGTATGTTTGACTGAATTGTTTGCTTTATTTCTTATTGTATAGCTTCTTGTACTTTTTACTTATACTTTTATAATGGCTATTATTGATAAAACGGTACCGTACCGTACCACTCAGTGGAAACGAGCCATAAGGTTGCTCAGAGCTAAATTGTACAGTCAACATTCACCATTAAAATGGTCAATAGCCTTTTGCCTCCACCATCCTTCATTAACATGTTATCGTGAGTTTCCTAGTGTTAATCATAAGTGTTGTTGTGTTCATGTCAATGTACTTTCGTTGTGTAATTATGATCACTCCAGCAACAGTTCACTCCTGCCCTACACTCACACACAAAGCACTCTTGAGTTGTACTTTTGGACTGTCTGATGTGCAAAGCGTATTGTTAGGGGGTAACAGTCTAGGACCCAAGGACCAGATGTTTGAAAGAAGAATAATAATAAATTGAAGAAAGTTTTACTGAAGATAGTTTGCAGTTTCATCAGCAGAAGTCAGCTTTAAGACTCACACAGGAGTTCGTAGGCCGCCCCACTTACAGTTACAAAGATCACAGCAGTTATACCCTACACCAAGGTCAAAGCTACGTCCTTGCTTAAAGGATTAATTCACTTTCAAAAAAAAGTTTTGCTGATCATTTACTCACCCCGATGTCATCCAAGATATCCATGTCTTTCTTTCTTCAGTCGAAAAGAAATTAAGGTTTTTGAGGAAAACATTCCAGGATTTTTCTACACAGAATGGACTTCAATGGCAACCAACTATACCAATGTTCAAAGAAGGTTCAAATGTCCATCTCAATGCAGCTTCAAAGTCTCTACACAATCCCAGTCGAGAAATAAGGGTCTTTTTTGTGTGTGCGTGTGTGTGTGTGTGTGCGTGTGTGTGTGTGATACAGAGCACTCACCGTACAGGCCGATCCTCCTGGCTGGTTTGCCTGCTAACCGTACCGCAGCGGTGGGAAGTGACGTGGAGTTTGAGTGTAAAGTCTTCAGTGATCCTCAACCACACATCCAGTGGCTGAAGCACATCGAGGTGAACGGCAGCAGAGTCGGCCCTGACGGACTGCCGTACGTTCGGGTCTTGAAGGTAAAACCTCTTCACTAGTCTGAGATTGACCTAACTTTTTTTTGAAAACCTCATGTTCCTACACAAAATAATGTAGTCACACAGTTTGCAATATTTAATTGTCATACAATGTATAAACACACTCTTTGTCAAAGCATCCTCTCTCAACTCTGGTTGGTTTTCCCGGATCTCTTCGGCTTCATCTTGTGGTTCTTTTCTCTAGACGGCAGGCATCTACACTACGGATAAGGAGATGGAGGTACTGCAGATCAGGAATGTGTCTTTAGAGGATTCTGGAGAGTACACCTGCTTGGCTGGGAACTCTGTCGGCATCTCCCATCACTCTGCATGGTTGACTGTCTATAAAGGTATCTGTGGTTCTTGTGGTGCTCTTTTTGGTTGATGGTTTCATATCCCTTTTTAACAGCAGCAGTTTACATGCATGAATTAGACAAATTTTGCGCACATGCGTATGTCTACATGCGTTTTATATCATACAAATATGCATGATTTTCTGACTGATTTCAAACTGGTCACTGGATGCAACTACATATTTACTAAAAATTTGCTAAAAACACTCCTGACTTGATGAAAGTCACAAGCTATTATGTTTAAGTCATTGTCAGTGATACGTAACCTATTTAACATTGATTATTTGCTGCATGAAAGTGAAAACAAACCATCTTAGTCAGAAATTATTTGAGTTTCTTTGTGAGGATCCTACACTGTAAAAAGTGTTAACCTACTCTTATTAAAGAGCATCTACCCAATTTAACCCATAACAAGTATTTTAAATGTTACCAATTCTTTTAAATGTATATTTATACTGTACTTTTGTGACAGATCCTACAACAAATGTTTTTAATGTCTTGTCCTTGCCTTTTTTTCAGCATCATCCTCCAGTCCAGCCGGGCCGGTCCTATGCCTGTCTTCTGTACTGTTACCTGCCCTGTTTCCTGTGTTTTTCCCCCTCATCGTAGTTTTTGTTCATTTGTTTGTATTGTGACCCAAATAAAGCTCACAATTTCCTCTGCCCCTAACTCCCTTTTTTCTTCCCCAAAGTACCATCCCATACAAAGTTATGATGAATTTCTTTTTATAAGTAGTGAAATGTTTGTTTAGTGAAAGGTCTTTTGAGAAAGATGGAAATTCGTATGATTCTTTTATTAGTTTTTCCCCCTACTTTGTGTTTATTGTGTTCTTTGTGAGTGAGTGAGTGAGTGAGTGAGTGAGTGAGTGAGTGAGTGAGTGAGTGAGTGAGTGAGTGAGTGAGTGAGTGAGTGTCAGTGAGTGTCAGTGAGTGAGTGAGTCAATGAGTGAGTGTCAGTGAGTAAGTGAGTGAGTGTCAGTGAGTGAGTCAGTGAGTGAGTGTCAGTGAGTGAGTCAATGAGTGTCAGTGAGTCAGTGAGTGAGTGTCAGTGAGTGAGTCAATGAGTGAGTGTCAGTGAGTCAGTGAGTGAGTGTCAGTGAGTGAGTCAGTGAGTGAGTGTCAGTGAGTGTCAGTGAGTGAGTTAGTCAGTGAGTGAGTGTCAGTGAGTGAGTGAGTGAGTGAGTGTCAGTGAGTGTCAGTGAGTGAGTGAGTGAGTGAGTGTCAGTGAGTGAGTGAGTGAGTGTCAGTGAGTGAGTGAGTGAGTGAGTGTCAGTGAGTGAGTGAGTGAGTGAGTGTCAGTGAGTGTCAGTGAGTGAGTTAGTCAGTGAGTGAGTGAGTGAGTGAGTGTCAGTGAGTGAGAGTGAGTGAGTGTCAGTGAGTGAGTTAGTCAGTGAGTGAGTGTCAGTGAGTGAGTTTGTCAGTGAGTAAGTGTCAGTGAGTGTCAGTGAGTGAGTTAGTCAGTGAGTGAGTGAGTGTCAGTGAGTGAGAGTGAGTGAGTGTCAGTGAGTGAGTGTCAGTCAAGCGGCAACATTCTAATCTGAAAAATGAAGCCTACCCGGAAGTGCGAAAAACTGCAATACATCGAAAATCCGCTAGAGGGAGGTCCCAAAAGGGAGCAAATGTCCATAGACCACCATGTTAAAATGTCCGTTTTCACAGCATAAATTCATGTTTTTACAGGTTGGTCCCATGGACTTTTATTGTATTTTTCGATAGGTTCCGAGTGCCTGACAACTGTGAGGGGGGGTGAATTATAATTTTTTTTAGATCGTATTTAGATATAAAATGTATGACAAATAAGGGCGTGGTTAACTTTGATTGACAGCTTGATTGACAGCTGATAACGAGCATAGGCTGCTCCAAGGAGAATGACAACATAAGAAGCGCCATTTTTTAAATATACAGTTGCAATATAATACTACTGTTTTTGTATCATGAAATGTAGGTTTTTTGAGTTTTTCAGGCGAGAATGTAGTTGTTTAAAGCTCAAATCTGTGGTTTATTTATAAAGATTTATGAAAATTGTATTCAGGTTGTGAGATCCAGACGATCGCCGGGCGCTCGGCGCTCATGTACCCCGCCTGGAACAGTCTTTCCTCGGCTAGTCGTTCTGACTCTGGCATCTCTGTAGTGGTTAAACATGAGATATAATTCGTCTTGTGTATATCTAACGGGCGATTTTTGGTCTCGTGAATCTATAATTTGTTCCCTGGCCAATCGTTTTGGCTGAGGGGAAGTTTCATAACTTTATAAGGTATTTAACTTTACCGTTGCCTGGTTAGAGAGCGCTGACTTTGTATGTTTGATTGAATTGTTTGCTTTATTTGTATAGCTTCTTGGTACAATTTACTTGTACTTTTATAATGGCTAATATTGATTAAACTGAAATTTAACAAAAAGAGACTGGGTTTAGTTTTGTCATTTTAAATTTTAATACAACGAAGATGATCTGTATAATGTTGTTTACTGCAGCATCTGTTGTTTAGTACAAATGCACATATTGCCTGGACCATATTAAAATGTTTAATATTTTTATATTATATTTAAACGAAAAGAGGCAGGTTTGTGTTTTATATTTCGTTTTGTTAAGCAAACGTTTTATGCAGTGAATATAATAAATACGCGTTGCCTGAACCACATTTGTGTGGCTATAATGTTTAAGATTTCTTTAAATGAAAACGAAAAGAGTTAGTATGGTGTTTTATAACATATTTCGTTGCCTAAAATATACATACAAAGATAACCGGAGTAGCAGAGCGAGCTGAGTGACGCGCGCTGTTCTGTACTTGGAATAACCGGACTCGCGTCCTTTACCCATATATGGATTGGCCAGAAGGTGGGCGGGGTTAGGATTTCCCAAGATTTTCCAAGATGGCGCCGCCCATACCCCCCATAAACGGCTTCAAAACCGTTCTTCAGAAAGTCTATGGGTGACGTCACAGACGCTTTGTCCATATTTTTTACAGTCTATGGTGTCAGTGAGTGAGTAAGTGAGTGAGTCAGGCAGTCAGTGAATGATTGAGTGAGTGAGTGAGTTAGTGAGTGAGTCAGTGAGTCAGTGAGTGAGTGTCGGTGAGTGAGTCAGTGAGTGAGTGAATGATTCAATGAGTGAGTGAGTCAGTCATTGGGTGAGTTGAGGGCTGCGTTCGAAACCGCATAATTCCCTACTTGGGGAAAAGCAGTTCAAAACCAGTTTTGAAAAAAAATGTTGTGGATATTAATAATGAATAATAATGTTTCTTGAGCAGCAAATCAGCATATTAGAAATAATCTTATCTAAACTGTCTGTCTCTCCATACATGGTCAAAATAATGTAGACACTCAGACAGCACACCCATATTTGCTCACAAAACTCATACATTTGTTGACAAAAAAAAAAAAAAAAAAAGTTAAAAACTAGCCCAACCAAACCGATCCAATGGTATGCCGCCTACTGCAGGACTTTTATTTGGGTATGTCAATGGTACGTCTCCTATGCAAGACTTTTAATTTGAAAGGTTGTCCTTTTGTTGAACGCAGAGGTTGCACATCTCTTCACTGGTGCTCATGTTGCAGTGTTTCTCAACTCATGTGCAGGTAATGACAGTTTTATAAACCTTTTATAGGTGTTGGTTGGTGGTTGGTATGAACTGTTTCAGTTACTTAAAAGTGTCAGTTGTTCGTTATAACGTGGCATTATATCAGGCACTGGCAGTTAAATGTAAACAAGAGCTGAACTGCTTTAGTTATTAGTGTCCATAACATGAAGTATGTTTATCTTTGAAATTGTTTATACAAAATATAACCACGTATTTCACACACAGTTCTTTAAACCTAATTCACTTTACACTTCACTTTATAAATAAAAAAACTGTGTCTATGTGCTGCTTTATATTAGCCTGACTACATCAGACTTCTTACTTCTGCTCAATTTCATTTCGCTTCTGTACTCAGTCTGAGACAGCGTAATAGCTTTCCATTTTCTCCGGCCTGAAAACAGCCGGCCAATCAATGAACAGAGGGCGGGCTGAGAGCTGTGACGTAGACACTAATTGTACCGTGGATGCGTAGTTTTACTTCACATAATCTGCAAAAGTCGTTCAAAGCCATGTTCACTCCGGTATATCGCTCGATGGTTTTGTTTTCGCATCATACTACATGTGTTTACAGTGGAAGTTAGATGCGGCTGAGCATGCACATAACACACGCCATAACCAAAGGTTATGTGATTGGCTTATGGATAACCAATGATTTTAAACTTCAGACAAGCGCCTCCCCGCGAGAAAGAAAACGCTTTTCAATTATGCCATGCCAGACTCTGTCTACGAAGCAAAGCGAAGTAGCAGAGTTTGGTATTACCAGGCTAGCTTTATATAGCATTTAGGATGGATTCCCATGGAAGTCAATGCACCTGTAGTGCCCATCGCTCAACACCAAGCGTCCATCAAACCCTGGAGGAGATGGACTTTGAAAGAGGTGCATCCCCTGCTTACAGTATGTTCATATATCATCATATCACACAATGTTGGTAGGCCTATATCAAAAACATGTGAATTGCTTGTATGTAGGTATTTGGTCAGCTGCAATGGATGGAGATGTGGAGAGAGTCAGGGCGTTTATTAAAAAAGGAATTGATCCATCATCCAAATATGAGGGACCAGGCAAACTACACCAAAATGATTTGTTCATTTTATAATTCACCACTAATGCAAAAACATCTCATATGCATAACCCAGATCTTCTTTTTCTTTGGAGCAGCATTATGCCAGTCGAGCAGGTCATCTGTCAGTGTGCGAGTTAAAACTAGGTTTATACTCGACGCGTCCGCACGAGCACTGAGGTGCGCGCGGCAAAAATTACGTCATTGCGGTGTGGGCGGTCGTGCGCGTTGGGTGCGCAAGACCCCATTTCGCTTGGCGGTGTGCATGACTTTTTTTTTTTGTAAGGGCCGTTACATAGTCAACACATCGGTACGCATACGCGTCCGCAACCCCTAATTTCCACCAACTGCGGAACGGCTGTGGATCCGCTCCGGAACGGCGGCGGAGTCAATAGGTTTCCATTAAAGTCAATGTGTGTATTTTCACTGACTGCGGAACGGCTGCGTTCCGACTCCGGCGATCCGCAGCCCTCCGGAGCAGATACGCAGAGCTTCTATTTTTGCCGGATGCTGGAGAGCTCCTCAGCAATTCAGCACTTATATCGCGCGATCAAACGTGAATTCGCGAGATCTCGTGGGTCCTTGTGACTTCAGCTGTCAGTCATGGCCGTTCCGCAACAAATCCGGACCTAGTGGGTATTGAAGGACGGCGGAGCACGGAGCCGACACGCAGCGGAGCCGATCCGCAGCTGTTCCGCAGTTGGTGGAATTCCGGGGCAAGGCTACTCATCGCTACGCTTCGGCCGCCATTATGCGTCGATGCGTTGCCAAATGTGTCGTCCTAGTTTTTGATACGCGACGCGCTGATGCACGCAATACTATGTGTTGTCGGTGGGGGCGACATTGCAAGTATTGTACATTAATTATGTTATATGTATATAAGTATATTATGTTTACAGAAGAAGTATATTATGTTTACTGAAGAAGCTTTGAATACAATGGCGGGCAAAGAGGAAAAATTATGCGAGCTTATACGTATACATCCGCATTTATATGACAGTTCATCGCAATTACACTCCAATAAAATAGCGTTTGAAAATGCCTGGAGAGAGGTTGCAACCGCGATGGGAAAGACCGTAGATAAGGTGAAAACGGACGGGAAAAGTGCCCGTGACAAATTTACTAGGGCGCACAAAAAGTGGAAGGTGGCGTGCAGAAGTGGTGCGGGGCAGCTAAGTTTCGGCTACCCAAAAGTATTGACTTTATAGGTTTTGTAGCATAGGTTTACAGAGTAACAAATTTTTCGGTATGTAAACAACGTTGTGTGTCTATGGCAGGAGAGAGAGAGAGAGAGAGAGAGAGAGTGTGTGAGTGTGTGTGCGTGTGTAGATTCAAATCCATTCAATTTGTACATTTAAATTTAAGTTATGTTATAATATTTTATTATTTTGATGTCTTTATAACTGTCATTACTGTCATTTACTGAGAATGGTAGGCTACTGATTTGGTCAGGACATTTGAAACAGGAGTAGGCCTACATTTTCTTTCTGTGTAGGCAGGTGAGGGCGACGATGATGATAATGATGATGATGAGGAGGAGGAGGAGGAGGAGGAGGAAAGCATTATTGCGCAGGGAGATCAGGCACCTCCATCTACCCCCAATCCCGACTCATCCATATCCCAGTTTTCCCCACTTCTATCTGACCCTCCCACCACCCCAACACTAGTGGCTTCGACCGTTTCTACACCATCTCATTCCCCTACCACCCCGACATCATCAGCCTCCCGTGGTGGTAAAAGGAAGCGCAAAAGCCACAGGCCGATTATGGATCCATGTGAGCGTACACTCCTCGATAGGCTGCAGGAAATACGGCAGGAGAGAGAGAGGGATAAAGAGAGGGAGAGGGAAAGCTAAAAGAGGGACATACACACCACTTTTTGTAATTACCTGTGCCATTTTCTACAAAATCTCCCACAGGAACAAAGCGAAATTTTAATGCGCGACATCAAACAGCTCATGCGGCAGTATGAGCCCTTTTAGTTTGACTTAATTTGTCTACCAATATTGGTGTTTGGTGTTTTTAGCCCCCAACGGCGCCTTCCAGGCAGCGAGGGGATGGGTAGGTTTAAGGTTGAGGTTAGGGTTAGCTGCCTGGAAGGAGCCATTGGGGGCTAAAAACACCATCGAGCACCAATATTGTAGGCTACATGCTGTTACTGACGTTATTTGTTATTGACATTTGTTAGGTCATGTTCTGTGTGAAACATGTTAACAAAGTTCAGTAGCCTTCATATGAAAATTAATCACACTGTCACCATTTCAATGTTGGCTAGGCTGTACGTTCAGAAGGCCTAATTTTAGTATTGTATATGGATTAATTCCTTAGTTTTCACATAATACCAAATTAGTTAAAATGTGTAATGGTTTTCACATAATACCAAATTAGTTCAAATGTGTAAAGTGTTAACTAATAAACAAAACTCATGCTTCCAAGCGACCTTTTATCAATTTATTGGTCAGTGCTACCCAATCGTAGCACACTGTACTGGTGGGGAAACACGCCAGCATCTGATAAAAAGAAGTCAGCCAGCTGCTCCCTGACAAGTGCTGCTCTCCGGGAGGGTCTGCTGCTGCTGACCGAACACCGTGGTCCGTTGACCATGTTCCGGTCTCCTGCAACGTGCTGCCTCCACTCTCCAGGCTGAACCTCTCCAGTGTCAGACGTCGCATCCACAAAGGTGGCGGGCATGTATCTGGCACGTTCAGTGGATGCCAGAAAGTTGTGGAGAGCCACACACACCTTCACGAGCTTCACCGCTTTTTCAGGTTTGCAGTCAATCGGGCGGCTGAAAATTCTGAAGCGCGCAGCCAATATACCGAAGGCATTCTCCACCACGTGTCTCGCCCTGGCCTGTAGGTAATTGTAAATGCGCTTCCTATCCTGCAGGTTCGTGCCTTTAATGAGAAGACAAATACGTGTCAGTGCAGTATCTAGACAGAACAGATGACTTGGCTGACGCCAATTACGCACACTGTGCCTTTGTTGCCGCCGATGTAAAATCAGCAATAGGATGCACTCCTCTTCAGTTGCCATTTTGATCTGAATATCACGTAACCCCCTGTTGCTTGAGCGGTGTATTGCATTTCACGCATCGCCCGTGACGCTTGCGTCCACTGTTTAGACTATGAAAGGGAGCGCGTCGCTCGTGTTGCTTGCTCGCGTTGCTTGCTCGTGTTGACTATGTAATGGCCCTAACAGCGCGACAAATCATTTAACCTTTTGAAAAGTGTGTTGTCATCCGATCCTGTAGTGGTTATTGCCTGACTTCAGTGTGCCTTTTAAAATCTACACTGATGCATCCAACCTGGCCGTCGGTGCAGTTCTTGCCCAGGACAGAGATGGACTTGAACATGTGCATACACCAGCCGGGCATTGAATTCCACACAAAGGCGTTGGTCCACCTTTGATCATGAGTTGTGGGCTATTGTGTGGGCAGTAAGGGAATTCAAGCATTACATTGGACTTGCCTCATTTACCATTATCACAGACCATCGACCACTCTTGACACTTCGGCGTATGTCCATTGATGATGATCCAACAGGAAGAAGAGGGAGGTGGATTCTGGAGCTTGATCCATTGAATTGGGTCATTGTACACAAAGATGGAAAAAACCATAAGAATGCGGACGTGCTTTCTCGCCGCCCTGAGACACCTGGCCCGAAGTCACTGATTCGGCAGGAGATGCGACTGTTGTCAACTCGCATGACAATTCAAACTGCATGTCCTCCATGAATGTTTTGTCACACAGCTTGTCAGACATTAGGCCAATGCAGCATGCTGACCCTGATATTAAGACTGTGTTGAGCTGGGTGATGCAATCCCAAAGACCAGCCAGGAGAAAACTTCAAGAAGCTTCTCAGTGCTTACGGAAGCTTTGGACTGAATTCAACCGTCTTTCTATAATTGATGGACTGTTATGCCGCTCAGTTTTCTGTCCCCTCACAAGTGGCCCAAATGGTTGTACCCTCTGCTCTAATATCGGATATTCTTTTGCAGCTGCATGGGGCCCCAGCTTCTGCCCATTTCTCTTCGGAGCGTGTGTGGGAACGGGCAAGACAATTTTTTTACTGGCCTTCTATGTATAGGGACTGTGCAAAAGGCTCAAGTGATGTGAGCCTGACCAAGCATGTACAACGTGTGTTCACTCAGACCACGCCCCCTTTCTGACATGTTGCAACTTGCAGAGAACAGCTGTCAGTTGAGTTTCAGTTTTTAAGTTAAGCTTCAGGTTGTGTTCGTGTGCGTCAGTGACCACAAGTAAGTTACAATTATATTGTATAGATAAGTTAATATTAGCAATTAATGTGAGTTTACAGTCAGTGACAGCCTTTATCTCTGTTGTATGCGTAGCTTGTATGATTTTCTTATTGTATTTCACGTTTCAGTGAATGTTTAGCACTGTTTATTTAAGTAACTAGGGAGAGTTATTAGCCTCAATTGTGTTTATGTTAGTTAACATCAATGTTTATTTCCTTTCCTTTAAAACCACACCTACACTGTAAAGTTTATAAGAAATAGTGCCTGTGCATCTGTATTTCAAAAGTGATATATTAAACCCTTCAACGAATATCTCTGCCTTCCGTGTCCTGACTAGACACCCCATATCGTTGACTAATTTTCACAACCAGTAGAGCCCCAATACAGGGACATCAAAGCATGGTGTGAGCAGTGCAAGGCATGTCAGACACGGCGCGGTCCGGTTACAGCCCTCTGTGCACCAATGGGGGGTCCCAGTCAGTACGGCCATTTGAAAGAGTGGCTATGGACATCTTAGAGCTGCCTGTGACTTCAAAAGGAAACCGGACTACTTCACCAAATTTTTCAACCTGTATGCTTTGCTTAATCAGTCAGCACAGACAGTAGCATGTTGTCTGTTTGAGGACTATGTTCTGATTCATGGCGTTCCAGAGACTTTGCATTCGGACCAGGGTCGTCAGTTTGAGGCGGAGGTGGTTTAGAATCTCTGTCATCTGCTGAGCATTAAAAAGACACGCACCACTCCCTACCATCCGCAGTCGGACGGTATGGTTGAACGATTTAATCGGACACTGATTGATCAACTGGCTAAGACTCTTTTGACCTATGGAGGGGAATGGGACAATTATGTGAAGCATGTGCCTTTGCTAACAACTCAACGACTCACTCCAGCACTCGTTTCACACCTTACTTCTTGACCCATGGTCGGGAAGCACGGGTCCCTGCTGATGTACTGTTACCCAGCCGTGCTCTTGTTCCTCAGATGTCAGCATCACATGCTGAGTTTGTTTCCAAATCAAACTGTTATCCAAAACTGACCTCTGCCTTTAGCAGTGCACGGATGCACAGTGACCAGTGACACGACCGTCAAAAACTGTATCATGATGTTGGATTGCGTCACCAGCCCTATGATGTAGGTGCCATGGTGTGGCTCCACAACCCAGTGGAGAGCCGCATGAAACTGGCACCCCATTGGAAGGGGCCGTATAAAATAGTGCAAGTCATGGATTCATGTGGGGAACAGGGACTGACTTACCGGATTGTTGATCCTTTTGACTCTGGTGAGAGGGCGCAGGTTGTGCATTAAAATAGGGTGCGGCCTTACATATTGCCTGTTTCTCTTGTGTCACAGAACCAGACATTGTCCAATGTTCCGGACTCACAGCCTGAGTCTCTTTCCCTGGAGTCAGGGGTTTCTGGTGGAGAGGAGTGTGTTTCTCCCCAGAAAGATCTGAGTGCTTTGTCTGATTCACCATGTTCAGTTAAGGGGTCTGAGCAAAATATGAGTAGGACTGGGAGAGTTCATAGACCTCCGGGCCATTTGAAGGATTTTGTTTTGTATTAAAGTAACTGTATACCTATGTGTATGGGAGAGTGCAAGTTTGAATTTGTTCTATTGTAGAGCCTGTTGTAACTGTCAAAAAAAAGAAAGAAAGTGTGTTCTATTAATAGGCTTGTTGCAGTAACAGTAATGTGCTATGTACTCTGTTTTGTGTTTCATTGTACACAGCTGTTTATTGTTTATGACGGTTGATATTATTCTGAAACATAAAAGGGGACGTTTATTTTGTGAGGGGGGGGGGACGTATGTAACAGACTTTGTTGAATTCTGTTATGATACACTAATTCTGGATGTACTGGCGCTCGTTGTATGTGTATGCAATGTATTTTTCCCCTCGGGACTTGCCGTAGATAGGCATGGGTCATGCGCACTTGGTACTGGAGTGTCGCGGGTTTTTTGAGTTGGTGATCTGAGGTGTTGTATAGACCAGAGAATGTCTAATAAGGGGAGAAGTTCCACTCTCAGTAAACTTCCGGCTTCTGAACTGGTTGCAGTTCCACTCTGGTTCCATATGAGGGCGCTTAAAGGACGAGTGCAGAATGAATGGAGGTCTATGGCGCTATACCCCTCAAAATCCACTTTTCTAAGGATATAATTTTTTGTCTAGTAATTTGAATGTTGTATTCAAAAGAAGATGCAAAGAAATTACACATTGCTGGGTGTTAGATTTTTTAGAGTCACTTATTTGCTTTAAAAAGTATTTTAAAATGTCAATGACGTCATACACATCGTACGACCAGAGGTGCTGCTTTACGGCAATCCTTCAGTCACTTTGGTGCGTTCACGCTCTGTACTTTCTTTTCTCTCGAGGCATCGACAACACAGCTGACACAGGTAAATACACGTGCTAGAAGAGTTTTTGTTTTGTTTGTTTCTGGTCCCGCTTCAGATGCCACGATGCCATCAAGCGTTATCTCTGGTCGTAATCAGTCCTTCACTGACCAATCAGCGTTCATTAGCAGAATGCTAGCATGTTATGGGCAACAACAACTCAACCTGTAAGAAATCGAAAGGACATAAGTACTCGTTCATTCAACTTTCGACCTATAACCCATGTTGAACTTGCAAAACCTTCAATCAAATCTGAGATTTCTTAACGGCAATCGGGTGAAAGAGACAAATTTAGCCGTCTAGCGCCCCCAGTGGAACTCTGGTGGAACTACAACCAAAATTCGGTACAATAGGACTTAATAGGGAGTGGCCAGGCTCTCCGTATACGGGCTCTGTATAGACCTTATGCGCCAGAGAAACGAGGGTGCCGCCATCTTTAGAATATTGTCTTTTAACTAACATTTTTGCGGTCGCTCTGTATATTTCTATGGCATTGCTCTCCAGGAGTAATTAGCTTTTGAAGTGGATTTACATAATGTAAAGTTAACGAAAGTTATCATGAGGACTGTAATGTTTAAAGCAGATGACTTAACAAATATCAGTCGACCGGGAAGATTTTAAAACGAGCCGTTCATTAATAAACACGCAAAATCGCTGTGAAAATACAGACTGGAAGTCAAAACACAATGAGCGCAGTGCTGAAAAGGGGTGGGGCTACATAAGGTCTATAATAAAGTGGAGAAAAGTTCAAACTGCTATCGTTTATTGTTTTCTTATTTCTGAGTGTTAGGCGAATCCTGTATGAATGCTCAGTCACATATATAATATGTTAATGCATATTATCATATTATATATTACCAGCGCTGCACAGACCGATCGGTTTTATGACATCAGAGTACTGCAAGAGCGTTTCAAAAGTATATGGAGCCATCTGCTCTCTAATCGCTCTCGCGGTATTTTGATGTCATTCTCCGATCATAGACAATAAAATAAATGGACACAGCGACCCCATAGACTTCAACGGAGAAAAGTGAAGCAAATTAGAAGCACTCACTTCCTGATGGCTGAGCGTGAGTAGGAGGTGTCCATGAGCTAGGAGCAGGAGAAACTTTATGACTCTCTATGGGCTTCTCCCTTGACTTTATCGGACTTTATGCCTCCAAGTCCCCCCGATTGACTGTGAGCTTCTCCTCCTGTCTATACGGTAATTTCCAGAGAGTCGCGTGGTTATGACGCAATCGTTAGCCTATTTTTACAAAAACTGCTTCTACGGGGCCATAACGTAAGATACAAGGTAATGGAGCCTTTTATACATTGTCGTGTTTCTTTAGAAATAAACAATGGACAAATAGAGTCTTTAAACGCCTCAGATGTAAAGTTATTCGCTGTCAAAGTGACGCCAAAATGAATGGGAGTCAATGGGATGCTAACAGCAGGTGATGGCTTGTTAGCCAGTGGCGGCCTTCAGGGATGCTACGCTATCCGAGAGCTGGATTACCCCCCTGGTACTTTGAATGAATACACTCCTGTCCGATATTTCAATACATTCTCATTTATACAAAGAACAAGTTAGTGTGTTGTCTTGGTAAATGCTGCACAGCAAAGAATGTGAAAACTAAAGATTCTAATGCCCACATTGTACTGATTGACAGTGACATTTTTCCATTTTTTTTTTCGAGGTGCCATGTAGGGCGAATCGTAGGCTTATTTAATTTTCTGAGGTCAGAGGTAAATAGACTTCAGCAAAGTAAAATAAGGGACTTTTTATTTTTGGTCAAAACCTGTATTATTTGAATTGTAAAGTTTTTTTTTTACAGTCATTTAATGGTTTGGATGTTACCATAGACATTGCTTTGCTCCACCCATATTGATTTTATCTTTATTCATTAACGGCCTTACCATACTACTCTTACTTCTTATGCCATAGAAGGATATTGTAAAATTAGTAAGAGTAGTATGCTAGTATGTGGTTCTGAATACAGCAATAGTCTTCTCCACAGTGAGCCTGTGCTTAATGTTTTCTCCAGTAGAGTGTGATAGAGTCCTGTTAATGTTCACTGAATAAGGAAACCCAGGATTGATGCTTCTGGAGATCTTCATAAACAGCTGTTTCTAGCACCAGAAATCCTATATGAAGTCGATAAACTGCTTTAAAATGTTTTCTTTGTACACAGTTACAGTACAAATTAGAGCTGTGTTATCAATGCATGGGTGATCCAGTGCAAAGCAACCAACATGTTTTATGTAATTCTGTTGCATCAACTGACAACATGGGTCTAAAAATGTAGTTAAGAACAACGTTGTGTGCCAGTAAATGTACAGACAGAATGTACAGTGCTTTGCTTCAGTCAGTGATATGGTGGTTGTTTGGGCTGAGGTTTGTGTTTGTGGCTTGTACTTGACCAGCACATTTTGCACTACTGTTTACTCAGGGTGTTCTCTAGTGACACACGTGGTAGCCAACACATCTGGAAAACTACAGTACCTCCTGAAACCAACTCAAACAACTGTTTGGACTTCCTCTGATCTGATGTAACTGTGTTCCAGAGACAGGTAAAAAAACAGCCTTAAAGGGAAAGTTCACCCAAAAATTACAAATACTGTGATCATTTACTCGCCCTCGTGTCGTTCAAAACCTACACCAACGTTCAGTTTGGGGTCTTTTTTAAATACGTCCCTATGCTCACCAAGATGGCATTTATTTGAAAAAAATATATTGTATTGTGAATATTGTGAATTATTATTTCAATTTACAATAATTGTTTTCTTTGTGAATATATTGAAAATGTAATTTATTCCAGTGATCAAAGTAGAATTTTCAGCATCATTACTCCAGTCTTCAGTGTCACATGATCCTTCAGAAATCATTCTAATATGATGATTTGATGCTCAAGAAACATTTTTTATTATGATCAATGTTGAAAACAGTGATGCTGTTAAATGTGTTTGTGGAGACCATGATGCGTTTTTTGTTGTTGTTTTTTTAATAGAATGTTTAAAAACATTTATTTGAATTATAAATATTTTGTAACATTACAAATTATTTTACTGTCACTTTAGATCAATTTAAAGCTTCCTTGCTCAATTAAAGAATTAATTTCATAAAAAAATCTTCCGGATATCAAACTTTATAACGGTATTTATTCATTATTCAACATTCTTCCAGATATCTTTAGTGTTATGCAGAAGAATGAAACTCATACAGGTCTGGAACAACATGAGGGTGATGATAAATCATAAATGATGACAAAGTTTTCATTTGTGGGTGAACTATCCCTTTAACAATTAAAGAATACAGCATGCATTAATGGTTTGCATACAGACTTCTTGCATATTTTAATTGGAACAATTTTTACATCATTTAAAAATTTTGAATAAATAATTTATACATGAATAATTCTTAGAGAGTAGGCTTCCCTGTGAGAATGTATTTTCACATGATTGTTGTCCTACTCATAGCATGACTCTTTATCTGTTAATAAATACAAAGCAGTACCAAAAAGCATGTTGACTACTTGAATATAAATTTTTATATTCTCAAAAGGTTGAGAAGCACCTTTCAGCTTCAGCCGTGGTCATGGAAACTTTTAGGAGAGTCACAGTTTCGGAGAAGACTTCTTCGAGATTATTCTCCATAAACAGCTGGAATAGGTTCACAGCACCACAGCAGGCTTTGAACTCTTACACAATACACAATATTCAGTGGTTTTATTCTGATGCACACACACATATACAACAGAATGTGATTCACCAGTTTTCCAGTAATGCAGCACGTTATATATATTATAATTGTTTGCGAGACCCTTTTTGTTTTAAAAAAGATTTTAAAAGTTACCAAGAAATAAAATAAACATTTAGGCTAATTTAACCAGCCACATTGAAATGCACCTCTTAAGATGTCATATCAAATTAGAGGTTGACCAAAAGTGGATTTTACTGATATGTAAGTTTCACTGATATAATATGTTGCCCGATAACCGATTAACCAACCGATAGTTTTTAAAATGGATACTGAATGAAAACAAACAAAATACTACATGTAAACTAGTGCTGAACTTTATTGCAAATAATTTTTTATAATAAATAAATATTAATATTAAATATTAATTAATATATTAAACCTTGATCATTCATGTTAGTTCATAGTGCTTTAATGTTAATAGATACACCTCTAAAAACGTATTTGTAAATGCTGAAATTAATGATCTAACAATTAACAATACTTCTACAGCATTGATTAACCTTAGTTAACGTTACAAATGGACTCTTATTGTAAAGTGTTATCATTTCATAGCATGGAAATTAGACACATATATGTATATTGTATTTATACTCTCACACGTTATTCCTATTATTTTAGAACTCTTGATTATCTAGTCAAAATAATAAAATATGAACTGATTTAAATAAATATTTCAGATTTTTTTCTGTTGGCTGTATGACGATTGTTTGCTTTCTCATGTCACTAGCTTTAAAGAGGCAACTTTGCTTGAGAACAAATGCATACAAATGGCCAGCTGGATACAAACTAATGCAAATATATGGAAACAATCGTGACATTAAACATTTAGGGTCGAATGTGCGTGTGTTTTTGTCACTGTTTGCTTGAGGTAGTACTCGCGTCCTCTCAGTCACAACAGCAAACACTAATTCTCCACTAATGCATTATGTAGTCAACAAATTAATTACTTTATAGTGATATGAAAACATGTAGTGTATAGGCCTACACTGTATACATAGCGTTTCGTTGTCAATGTTTTAAATCTGCACCTTCTGTGCAGCGCGTGCCTCGCGTTTCAGAACCTCTAGAGGCCGCTCTCGTACTGTTTAAAGTCCCCATGAAATCAAAATTGAAGTTTTCTGGCTTTAAGTATGAATATGTTAAGCCTTACTGTTGTCTATAAACTAGTGTGCTCCAAAATAATTACAAGATTAGCATTTAGAAGATATAAGCAAAACTTACAGTCTCTCACTTAATGATTTTGATGACATCACTCTGCACTTCAGCTTCTCATCAGATTTTCTGTCCAATCAAACGCTCTCTAGAATCTGAAGCTCCGCCCCCTATATTATGAATAGACGCTGAAGCTGCGGCTGAAATCGGTCACTTTTCACACATTTATTACATGGTGAATGGCACACAGTGCACTATATAGGGGATAGGGAACGATTCAGACGGTGTAAATATGCTTTCCATTGGGGATGAAGTCTGGTTTCACGTTGGTGTCACGCGAACCGCTGCAGCTCCAGTCAAGACACACGATACACAGAGCGGATCATATGTGCAAAAATGTATAAGACCCACATCTGAGTTCTGCACAGAATGCTGTATTTTAAAGTGAAATGGAGGAGGTTATGAGGAGAAATGGTTAGAGTTTAGGAGGAAACTGCGGCTTTATCGAGCTCAACGGCTCTGGCCGAACTGTGATATAAACTAAATGCTATTGGCTAAAAAAGGGGAGGAGCTGTTCGATATGTCCCGCCCTGTCTTCCTGTTTCAGTGGAAATTTCATCAACACATTGAATATTGCTGTGCGTTTCAAGGCACTTCAGTGGGACTTTAAAGACAGAGGACCCTTCTCAGCCACTCCAGCAACTGATACAACCTGGAAAAACCGATCGATATGGATTTTTGCCAAAAAACAAAACAAAAAACTATCAGCATGGCTTTTTGGCAAAACCGATCAATCACTCGATCTCTAATTCAAATAACAAGAAATCACAATTGTGAGATGTAAATTCGCACACTTCGGGGTCAGGACTTTGGGGCTTCTGGTTGCCTGTAGTGCCCTGACACTTGACACAAAATATAAAACAAATGAAGAAAGTTATCTATTTGTGATAGAGCTTTGGATACCCAAAGAGGCTGGTGCCCCGGGACCTCACAAGCCCCATGATCTGTCCTTGATCGTAATACATAGCAAAGGAGATAATAATGTACCACTACCATATACACCATCTAAGCTACTATAAAGTGTTTAGAAGGCACTATTAAAGCCTAGGGCCAGGAACAGATTACATTTCTTGTTTATTTCATATTGTCCCAATAGTCACTGGCTGTTTAGCTTTCAAGCACTGTTTGTCAATCTATATCAATTTTACAGTGGCCTTTCAGCTATAGAGGCCCGCTCTATAATGTGAACTTAACTCTTACACAACACCTGCAGACGAATTGTGGCATCAAAGGTATTAAACTGCCAACAGACAAGCATATACTGTCAGAGTTAAAGCATTATAGACATTATTCTGCTTTACCTACATTATGAAGTTGCTTTGAAACAATGTGTATTGTGAAAAGTGCTATTCAAATCAGTTTGACTTGACTAATTAAAACAGGTTGTGTGCTTGTGATGTGCTGATATTCTTCATTTCAGTTGTTCATGATTGATAAAAAAGTGCATCCAGTAAACATGTGGATGTGTTTGACTTGCATGTTTCTTTATTTCTTTATTTCATTTTTATTTCGAACAACAAAAAAGATACAAATAAAATAAAATATAAAAATACAATAAGTATACTGCAACATATCGAAAGAAAAAGCAATGTCTATAAAGTATTATAACAATAATTACACTATGTTCGAAAAGGAGCGGGATGAAGCAGAAGCTTACTCGAATGTCACACATGCTCAAGTTAAAATAACTTTCTAGATCTTCGTGTTATATTCCAGTCCTTTTCCTCAGAATTGCTAAAAAGGAGCAATTATCTTTTTATTAATTTTTTCTGCGGCAGAAACAAGCTTCCATACGTTCCAGACAGATGACGCATTCAAGTCATGTCAGAAAGATGGTATTTACGAGTGATGGCACACATGAACACCACCACAATGTCGAAAATACCAGTGGGAAGCTCGGGAGTTTTTTAAGCCCCTAGTTTTACGAGTTGGGGTCTTGTCAGTGAGAAACGTGCATGGTGACATACAACATGCTATCAGAATTATGAGTTTCCTGATTAAAAAATGGGACATAAACTCTAATCATGGTGGAGGGGAGAACGATTGCTGCTGTGACTGCTATTCTTTATTTGTTTTTTTCCACAACAGCTACATCTCCACCTCTTGTCATTAAAGTAGCCTAGTGCGTATTTACATATATAAATAATAATTTGAAGCATATTGTATGTTTTATACACAGCGAAAATAGCCTGTATTTGACCGAAATACCAGAATCAGGTGAATGTTTGCCTATGAATGAATGCTAAATATCATTGAGTTTACAGTTTTTCTCAGTCGCTTTGGTGCATTTCTCACATCACTATTTACATGTGCACAACAGTTAGTTCAACCTCCACAACATTTAGTCATTTGTGCACATCATAGTAGCAGTTTCTCATTCCTTCCAACAAATTGCAAATGCTTTTGGACATGCATCAATTGCTTTCATACAACTCTCTGCTGTTTTATAACATTATCATTTGCTTATGTCATGTCAGTCAAAATTAACTATACTTGTGAATGCTGAATAGTCATTCCATATAAAACTAATAGTCCTCATTTCATTGCTTGAGTCATTACATACAAAAATGTTGAACTAGTTGTCAAAATCTGTCATTAAAAAAAAAAAAAAAAAAAAATCCTGAAAAAGTCTCCTAAATTGAACAATTTGCAATTGAGCAAGAGATGATATTCGCTGTGATGTAGATTAAATTATGTGACCAGACAGAGAGGAACGTCTGGATGTGCATGAATGATTACAGTCCTATGTATGTTGCATGTTCAGTTCCAATACAGTATATAGGCCTACTGCAATATTGTGCACAGCTCTACCCAAAGGGAGTTTATGTTTGTTGTAAATAATGGTGTATTTTTTCTTTTGCACAATGCTGTGAACAAATTAGAATTGCAAAGAGCATATGCAGTAAAAATGTGAAACATACATATATTCAGTGTCTTGTACTCAGTTACCTCATAAATACAGTAATGTGTAACTTAACTGTATTTTTTCAAATGGTTGTGCAAATAGTATTTAGTGCTGTATTGAGCATTTTCAGGTAGTGTCACCAAGATCTGACTTTTATCATTGGAAAACATTTACAGAGTAAACTGTCATAATGAAAACATGACTAAGCCATTTGACTATTTTGTTCATAAACGATGGTGTCAGGACTTTTTATTTTGATGACACTGACACTTTCATTGACATAAATACTTGCTTTTGAGGAATGGGCTATCCATTTTGAGCAAGTGACACGCTTTTGCAGGTTATCAACTAGGTTTTGCAGTTTGTACTAATTGTTTTGAGAACTGCATTAACTGTTGTGCAAATGTAAATAGTGTTATGAGAAATGCACCAAAGCGACTGAGAAAAACTGTAATAAGATTTTCCCAATTAATAGGCCAGAATAAACCTGGTGTCCTCCGTGGTTCCTGTTCTTGCCGACAACAAAGCACCTGAATGAGATTAGCTAGTAGGCCTAATCACGACTTTAGAAGTGGGAAGAAGGAAATTTCCGATAGTAGGCCTATGTGAAGGCAGCATAAGAGAAGGTACACCGCCATCTTGTTCCGACGAAAGTAACTTGAACGCACCTGATGTCATAAATATGAATTCCTAGGAGGACTTGTTTGCACTAAATGTGCATCCATTAGTAGTGGAGACTCTCCTGATTTGCTTCACCACGCCAGTAGATGGAGACAAATGTCTTGAGTGAGTCCATGTGGCAGATTAGGCCTATACTTAACCGATTCAAATGGATTAATTCAGCAACGCCACTACAGAGTTGCGCTGTACTAATTCCACTTTAACTTCGTTTGGAACCGTTTTCATTGGCGAAACGACAATATTGTGTCAAAAAATTAAGTTTCTCAATATTAATTTTGATATTCAGTACAGCACTCTTTCTCATGTTGCATAAAATCCCCCTATAGTCAATCATTTTATTCCTTAAATTTCCTTAAAAAAAAAATTTTCATGCCTTAAAACAGCTTGAATGTAACTCTACACCCTTGCCTCATTTAGTGTACGCGGTTCTATGAATATACAAATGAGCCCCGCCTCCACTCACTCACACCAGCTCAGAGATCCACTCGTTGACGATCACACGTTGATCTGATTGGTTACAAGGTAGTTCGTGACGTCAGAAACACCAGCGATTTCAAAGCATGTTTTTGAGACTGTCTTTGGTTCACTGCAGTTTTAAGGAGAAAATACTCAGCAATGCTGTCGACTTATGAATTTACACATGGTTTGTCTTAAAGCATATTAAAAACACTACATAGACATATAAACAACATAAAAAATTTGATTTTCCATTCTTGTTCTTTTTGGTTATTTTCTTTATTATTATTAATTATTATTCATATATTTACAGTTGTATTAGGGTTCCCTGTTGGGTTGTAATTCTAACTAAATTATTATTTATATATATATATATTATTTTTATTATTATTTAAAAAATATTTATTCACTGCTATGTTGTTTTTTACTTACTGTTGTAATAGCTTTACAACATTTTACAACTGTTGTTTGTCTTCGTCATTTTTTAAACGATATCAAAACAACAATAAAAATTTTCCACAGGGAGACTTTAATTATACATTTATATATATCTATAAATTATAGATGTGTGGTAAATCTGAGAAAATATACAAATTATATAGGCGGCTGCAGATATGAAAAAAATACACCTAACCCTAAAAAAATTCTAACAAAAGGTTTCTCAGCTGTTTTTTTTTTTTTTTTTTTTTTGTAGTATCAGGTAGGACACCTGATACTACAAAAAAAAAAAAAAAAAAAAAAAGTTGTTGGAAAATTTTTATTGTTGTTTTGATATCGTTAATAACATACTAAAAGTTTACCAAATTTTGACTACTAGAAAGGTATAATTTTCAAGATGGCGTCAAAGATGAGCAGGAAGCCCTTAAAATATCCTAACTCCTTCATTATTTGACCTAGCCAAGTATTCTTGCTGTCTAACCCCATGTTTTCTGGGTCTATGAATCCATTGGACTTGTCTAAATTGCACTGACATGATTACATACTTATGGAATACATGATTTTGTGAGATTACTGTAAGGTTTTATCTTTGTTTGGGGTGAACCAGAGATGTAGACGATTTAGCCTATGTCATGTAACTCTTTGTGTGTTTTTGGACACATACCCTTTTTTTGCTAAAACACAGAATTGACATTCAATGTAAAAGTTATTGCACCCAAAAGTAACTTAAATTGGAGTTGTATAACTTTGATCATAAACAACTCTGAATTAGCCCGAACAGAGGCATGTGTGTGAACCCTCTAAAATGGTCACTCATTTCAATTTGAATAAGGGAATACATATGTAATGCATCCTCTATAGATGTTTTTGAGTATAAAGGTGGCATTAAACTAAACCTCAGGTATAGTAAAATTCAGGTAAACCTTCAGACTTGAACCGCGGTTTCTTCAGCCCCTACTTCCTCGTCCCAAAGAAGGATGGGGGTCTGCGCCCCATATTGGACCTGCGTCGCCTGCATTTTTCCCTTTACAAAGGGAAGTTCAAGATGCTGACGTTGAAAACTATCGATTCAACGATTCGAACAGGGGACTGGTTCGTCACCATGGACCTGAAGGACGCATATTTCCACATCCAGGTCATTGCGCGGCACAAGAAGTTCCTCCGGTTCGCCTTTTGGGGAAAGGCGTATCAGTATCGGGTCCTTCCATTTGGTCTAGCTCTGGCTCCGCGGACGTTCTCCAAGTGCATGGATGCAGCTCTGGCCCCCTTGAGGCTCCAGGGCATCCGTGTGCTAAATTATCTAGACGACTGGCTCATTCTGGCTCATTCCAGAGAGTTGGTGTGTCGTCACAGGGACGTCCTTCTCCACCACCTCCGGTCTCTTGGTCTCAGATTGAATGCTCAGAAGAGTGTCTTAACTCCTTCTCAGCAGACCACTTTCCTGGGTGTCTAACTCGATTCTCTCTCGATGCAGGCCCGTCTGGCCCCTGCTCGAGTTTCCAGTCCAGAAACAGTTCCCGTTTCAGGCTCGGCCATTATGTAGTGGAGGGCATATGTCGCAGGCTTCTGGGGCTCAAGGCAGCAGCCTCTCCTGTGCTGCCCTTGGGTCTCCTTCATATGAGACCATTCCTGTGGTGGATGAAACTCAGGGGCATCCGCCCTTCTTGGTCTGCCTTCCGCCTGCTGAGAGTGTCGCGCAGTTGCCTTTGCGCTCTTTGGAGGTGGAAAGACTCCCCCTTTTTACTTCAGGGGGTCAAGATGGGTGTAGTTTGCCATTGCCAGGTTGTCACAATGGACGCCTCTTTGACTGGTTGGGGAGCGGTCTTCGAGGGCAGACCGGTGTGTGGTGTTTGGACGGGCAAGCTTCTCTCATGGCATATAAGTTGCCTCGAGCTGCAAGCCGTGTCTCTGGCCGTGGATCATTTTTTCCCGGCCCTGATGGGCTGTCATGTCATTGTCAGGATGGACAACATGGCAGTGGTGTGCCATGTAAATCGCCAGGGAGGCTCGCGGTTGTGCACCCTCGACAGGCATGTAGACCGCCTCCTCCTTTGGGCTCAAGACAGGTTTCTTTCGCTGAGAGCAGTTCACATTCCAGGGGACCTGAACGACGCAGCAGACTTTCTGATAGCCCAATTCTGGCCATCCCAGACGTGATTCTCGGAACTGAGCTCCCTGGTGGAGGGGTCCCCTTGGCAGATTCCTATCAGGAAAGATCTGCTGTCTCAGCTCCAGGGCAGGATTTGGCATCTTCGACCCGAGATATGGAGGCTGTGGGTGTGGTCGATAAGAGGCAGTCGCTAGCGACAGTGGCATCTGGTCTTCCCACTGATGTTCGGGAGACCATTGATAATGCTAGTGCACCTTCTACTAGATGGCTGTATTTCTCTAAGTGGAAGCTTTTTGAGTCTTGGTGTATGGCAGGCTCTTTCTGTTAGTGAGCCTTGTATGGAGTTTGTCCCAGGTCTTGTGAAGGTGTTCTACGGCCTAGACCTGGTTATGTCCCCAAAGTTTTGTCCACATCATTCTGCTCTCAAGTGGTCGTGCTTCACTCTTTCTGTCCCCCTCCTTTTTCCTCTGCTGAGGAGGAGAAACATAATTTGCTTTGCCCTGTTCGGGCTTTAAAGGCATATGTGGACCGCTCTGGCAAGTGGCGCAAGTCGTCTCAGTTGTTCGTATGCTTTGGGGCTGGCCGCCGAGGGCTCGCCGCCTCTAAGCACAGGATCTCTCACTGGGAGAGACGTAATTTCCCTGGCTTATGAGGTGCGGAAGCTTCCTTCATCTCTGGGCGTTGAAGCTCGCTCTACTAGGAGTATCGCGTCCTAACAGGCTCTTTTCAAGGGAGTTCCTTTTAGAGGATATTTGTGTGGCAGCAGGTTGGTCCTCTCTGCACACTTTTATTAGGTTTTATAACTTGGATTAAGATGCGGCCCCTGGTTCCTGGGTTATTTCTGTATGAACTGGTTGCCTAGGTCGTAGTTGAGTCTGGTCTGGCAAAAACAAAAGTTATAGGAAAGTTCCTTGTTGGGCCAGATCTTGCAGCGCTTAGCTTGGCTTGCGTGGTATATCGTTCCCATTGCGTCATCGCTACGCAGCGTAGAGTGAACCTATGAAAGAGAACGTTTCGGGTTACTCGTAACCCATGTTCTCTGAATAGGGAAGGAGATGCTGCGTTCGCTGCCAAACTCCCCTTGCTGCCGAACGAGCTTCTTCTTTATCGGTGGAAAATCTGAGGAGCAGATGGCGCGTTCACTGTATAAGAGTGAGTGACGTAGTGCCGCTGAGGCGGCGCCCGCACCATCAGCCAATGAATTGGCGTGATTCTATACGGGTTCAGACAATCAGCACATGCCTTCATGTGGCAGCCCTGTTTTGACTAATTTTACAGTACCACACATTTCTAATTAATTTATTCTTTAATGGAATCAAAAGAATGGTTATGAACCACAGAAATCACCAACACTAGGCAAAATGATATGAGAAAGGAGAAATATACTTATTTTTCGCATAAATATGCTTGTAACCAATTGCTTTAATATATAATTTTGCTTGTATTCACTTATCTATCATGCAAATATACTAATTAGAATATTACTTGGCCCAAACATGTATCAGGCACCACTATTCCTGGTCTAGGAGGAATACAAAGGAGTGATGGTCATTTTGAGGACCTGATGTCCGCCATTTTGAAAATGGGGCCTTTCTTGGAGTTAAACTTTGGTAAACTTTTAGTATGTTTTTAAATACATCTGATACTACTGTAAACCACTAAGAAACCTTTTGTTAGAATTTTTTGGGGTAAAGCCATATTTGCAGCTGACTAATAAAGGCTAGGGTTAGGATTATTTATACCAAGCTGTGTAAAATCAATAGATGTCTATGGAATGTCCCCATTTAAATTACTAAGTAAACGTGTGTGTGTGTGTGTGCAGACTCTGGAGGGGCCTTTAGTCTGGTTAGTCCACAGCTCCCGGCTGAATGAATATACTGTTGGCTGATCTCCTGATAGTTTTCGCAGGAGTTGGAAAGCAGAGATTCTGGCAAACGCATTTTGTAATAGGCAACAGATTACGGGTTAATACATGTACACACATGTGTAAACTGATGTGTGTATCCTTCAAATGGCACTAATCTTCAATTTCACAAGTAGAAGATTAATCAAAAGCCTCACTTTTAACAAGCCATAAAAAAATAAAAAGAGGAACAAAATCATATTGACTTTCTGGATCCAACTGTTTAATGGATGCTGATTGTCTCTGTCAGGTTTGGACATATGTTATTGGTGAAACCATATGAATCACTCTAATAAAGGCTAAATAAAAGTGTCTTAAAATAGCATATTGTTAAAAGAGCAAAGCATTTCAGTGCAGACCACACTTACAACGTTCAGAAGTGGTTTCACCATGAACCCAAATCGACGTCATCACCACACATATTAGGTTTGTTATTGGTCAATTACTGCACTGGATTTGCAAAATAAGGATGTATTACTACATCTCTCTCTAACCGGTTCCACCCAAGACAATGTTTATTTTAACACATAAACTAAAAAATTCCAAGACAACCCACAACACTGGTCATAAATTGCACTTTAAAATTAAACGGTGGGTGTTATGTCTATACAAAGGCCTAGAATTTTCTTTGCGCTTTGGCAGAGGTGTACATATAATCATTTTGGGTCATATGAGCTTATGTATTTAAAGACCTCATTGACTGATTGACAAATGCAATTTTTCATTCTTTTTTATTCTTCTATTATTATCCTATGGGAAAGAGGAGGATGAAGGCACAAATTCACTGTAGTTTTCCAGCACATTTCCTCCTTCTACTTCATTTGCTGAGTTAGATTAATGATATTTGAACACTGGGCCTGTATATTAACACAGTGGCAGGAATCTCTTTGGAAATTTCCTTCTCTCTTAGCTTTCTGCCTGACGTATTGATTAGGCAAAAGATTATATTCATTTCAATTATCAGACTTCATTGCTTAATATCTCATTCTCATCTGTGATTATGTATGTGTATGTAGGTTTGTGTGTGAACTGGTGTGTTTCTTCACCACATCCAAGGTCTTGTCTGGAGAAGGGCCAGCTTCCATCTGGAGCTTATTGCAGCAGACGCCACAGTTAAGAGCAGGGAAGTGCATTTATTGATGTGAATATTATTTTGTGTGTTCACTATGCATGTGTGTATTGCAGCCTAACCTTTCTCCAAGGCAAGTTAGCTACCTCTTATCCTAACAACAGTGATTAAAACACCCTTAACCGGCTGATAATACATCTCCAACGAACACACCTTTAACTAATGCTATTCAAGCTGGGTCATGGGAAAAGACAGAATCCAGACCTCATTCATTAGAAAAAGCCCTCTCTGCCTATGCATATGGCTGCAAACACTGCCATGGAAAATGCAGCCTAATGCACTACAGCAGTTTGACTGATTCATTGCAGATGGCAAGGGCAGCGCTCGAGCAGAAGCGCGGCCAAATGCCGGATTCAAGTCAATGCATGATACTGGGAGAATTTAAACAATCACTCTAAGAGGCTTTCCACTGGCCTGTGTTTGCCAAAGGCTTCTCGTAAAATAAGAGAGAGAGAGAAAGAGAGTGAGGTAAAGCATGACCTTTAGGTGCAATAAGACAAGAACTTTTGCAGAACGTTTTGATGTGTGAAGTTGTGTGTGTGGTGTGCGAATAAAGGAATATTTTAAACTTTGATGTGGTAAATAGTCTCTAAAGCCTGGAACTGATATCATCCATCTGAAGTCAAGAAGTCCCGGGGGTAAATTATTTGTAATTTTATCTTTGTACTCATGGATGGATGGATGGATGGATGGATGGATATATATTTTAGACAGACAGACAGACAGATAGATAGATAGATAGATAGATAGATAGATAGATAGATAGATAGATAGATAGATAGATAGATAGATAGATAGATAGATAGATAGATAGATAGATAGATAGATAGATAGATAGATAGATATGGCCACATAAGTTCTCATCTAGTCACTTTTAAAATAACATGTGATTAATTAAATTGTATTATGTTGATTTCAGGGTGAAACATCCACAGTTAAATATATAGCGACATGAAGAGGCAACTGTATTTTACATAACAGCATTGGTTAAAGCTAAACCATATTTCTTCCATTTTTATCTTCTTTCTTTTTTAAGGAAGCCAGAGGCAAATATAGAAAGACACCACAAAGAGAAAATCTGGATCCATTTGGGTTGAGTGAGATTTATTTGGAAAAGTAATGAAAGTTCCCGAAAATCCACTTCCGCGGTTCTGTTGCCACTCAGAAAGTACACTGCAAAAAAAATATATAATTCTCTCAAACACATGAATGAATGGCTCAGGCTTTGGCATATTTTGCCCTGCAAATATCCTGGTCTTTCTGTAGATTCTTTAAACAAGATGTTTGCTTGGTCAAACTGTGGATAAAATAGTTATTTTTCCCCCTTGGTACATGCATAAACTTAAACTCAGCTCAGTAAGAACATTTCTCTAAAATCATTCTGCTTCTCAAGCAAATTCATCTTGTTTAAAATGTATATACATTTTCCACAAAAAAATAAAAATAAAGAAAATGCTGATTAAGGACATTTTTTTCAGTGTTGTGGACATTTTTCTGCCAGGATGTTGATTTGTTTTCAGATGGGTTTGAATCATCTCTGAGGTAAATGGGTGTTGGTAAGAAAGCTTTATGGCAGTATGCCACTGTTACACAATACAAAAAGACATGGCCCTGCATCTTAAACAATCTCATAAGGCAAAATAATACATATATATATATACAGTACCAGTCAAAAGTTTGGAAACACTACTATTTTTAATGCTTTTGAAAGAAGTCTCTTATGCTCATCAAGCCTGCAGTTAAAAAAAAAAAAACAGTAATATTATGAAATATTATTACAATTTAAAATAATGGTTCTCTTTTTTAATATACTTTAAAATGTAATTTATTTTTGTGATGCAAAGCTGAATTTTCATCAGCAAGTACTCCAGTCTTTGGTGTCTTATGATCCTTCAGAAATCATTCTAATATGCTGATTTATGATCAATGTTGGAAACAGTTGTGCTGCTTAATATTTTTTTATAACCTGAGATACTTTTTTCAGGATTATTTGATGAATAAAAAGTTAAAAAGAACTGTATTTATTTAGAATAGAAATCTTTTGTAACAATATACACTACCGTTCAAAAGTTTGGGAACAATAACTATTTTTTTTTTAAAGAAATTAGTACTTTAATTCAACAAGAATGCGTTAAATTGATAAAAGGTGATGGTAACGATTTATATTGTTAGAAATGTTTTTATTTTGAATAAATGCTGTTTTTATGAATAAATGCTGTTAACGTTTTACTCAATGAATCCTGAAAAAAGTATTCCAAAAAAATATATTAAACAGCACAACTGTTTCCATCATTGATAATAACTGAGTATCAAATCATCATATTAGAATGATTTCTGAAGGATCATAAGACACCAAAGACTGGAGTACTTGCTGATGAAAATTCAGCTTTGCATCACAAAAATAAATTACATTTTAAAGTATATTAAAAAAGAGAACCATTATTTTAAATTGTAATAATATTTCATAATATTACTGGGTTTTTTTTTTTTTGTTTGTTTTTTTTAACTGCAGGCTTGATGAGCATAAGAGACTTCTTTCAAAAGCATTAAAAATAGTAGTGTTTCCAAACTTTTGACTGGTACTGTATATATATATATATTTATTTCAATTTGTACTGTGCAATATATTTGCATTGACCCAAAATGTATTTTGCAATTACAAGTAGGCTACTTTTTTGCCCCCCGAAATACATTTTGTAATATATTTTGGCATTTAAATGGCATTTTTAGTTTTTATTAATACATTTCCTTAATTGTCATGCTGTTTACAGCATAATAAAATATATTTGGGCCAATTTTTATTTAATTGAAAAGAGGACATTTGACTGCCGTTTGATGTTTGAATTACATTACCAGGGTGTTACAAAGGGTTTCAAATCAAGCAGCATGATTTAAAGTCATTAAATTGATCATATCACAAATTTGAAAATGGGGTGAGTTATGCGTTTACGCTTAGGGTTCTTGTTCAAATCACTTACTGTAAATATGAGCAATACTAATAGTGATGCATTAAAGGTTTAGTTTAGTTCACCCAAAAATGAAAATTCTGTCATTATTTACTCCCCCTCATGTCGTTTCAAACCTTTAAGACTTTCGTTCATCTTCAGAACACAGATGAAGATCTGTCACATGTCTGTCTTGTCTTGTTCTGCACTTGGGTGTTTGTTATGTTGTGCCATGTGCTTGTGTCATTGTTAGCCCCGCCCTACTTGTTATCTGATTATTGTTTGAGTTCTCCCACCTGTTCCCCCTGATTAGTTTCCCTTTATTAGTTCCCTCTTGTTTGCAGTCTGTGTGGATCGTTGTTTCTGTTTCCCCCTGTGTTATGTTTTGAGTATTTGCCTGCCTTGTTTTTCCCCCACGAGGGAGTTTTGGTTTTTGGTCTGTTTTGTTGTTTATTCATTAAATTCCTTTCCGCACTTGAATCCTCGCCTCACCTTTTGAATTCCCGTGACAGAACGATCCACCAACAATGAGGATTCAGCAAAAGGATTCCTGCCCTCACCTGGAGCGAATCCTGAAACTTAGCGGGTTGGTCTCCCTCCGACAGCAGGGGACCAGGGTGAAGGATTTCGCCCGGAAATTCAGCTCGGCTGCAGAGGGACTCGGGCTTGGGGATATAGTCCTCAAAGAGGTATTTAATCTTTGTTTGGATGTTCCCTTGCCTCAGTGGGAGATGAAGGGGTTGGAAATTTTAGACTTCCCGGGTTTCGCTATGTATCTCCACCATCGTGCTCGGTGGGATACATCGGACCCGCCTGCATCCCCGCTGCCCAGCCCAGAGAATGCATCGCCGCTGCCCAGCCCAGAGAATGCATCGCCGCTGCCCAGCCCAGAGAATGCATCGCCGCTGCCCAGCCCAGAGAATGCATCGCCGCTGCCCAGCCCAGAGAATGCATCGCCGCTGCCCAGCCCAGAGAATGCATCGCCGCTGCCCAGCCCAGAGAATGCATCGCCGCTGCCCAGCCCAGAGAATGCATCGCCGCTGCCCAGCCCAGAGAATGCATCGCCGCTGCCCAGCCCAGAGAATGCATCGCCGCTGCCCAGCCCAGAGAATGCATCGCCGCTGCCCAGCCCAGAGAATGCATCGCCGCTGCCCAGCCCAGAGAATGCATCGCCGCTGCCCAGCCCAGAGAATGCATCGCCGCTGCCCAGCCCAGAGAATGCATCGCCGCTGCCCAGCCCAGAGAATGCATCGCCGCTGCCCAGCCCAGAGAATGCATCGCCGCTGCCCAGCCCAGAGAATGCATCGCCGCTGCCCAGCCCAGAGAATGCATCGCCGCTGCCCAGCCCAGAGAATGCATCGCCGCTGCCCAGCCCAGAGAATGCATCGCCGCTGCCCAGCCCAGAGAATGCATCGCCGCTGCCCAGCCCAGAGAATGCATCGCCGCTGCCCAGCCCAGAGAACGCATCGCTGCTGCCCAGCCCAGAGTTCCATCCACCATTAACTCCGTCCAGACCTGAACCTGCACCTCACCATCAAAGACGGCGGAGGAGGAGGAAGACCTCCGGCCTCCCCAATGTCCCGGAGGATTCCGTTGCGGAGCAGCCAGAGACTGTTCACGTCACGTCTGCCCAGCCAGAGACTGTTCACGTCACGTCTGCCCAGCCAGAGACGGTTCACGTCACGTCTGCCCAGCCAGAGACTGTTCACGTCACGTCTGCCCAGTCAGAGACTGTTCACGTCACGTCTGCCCAGTCAGAGACTGTTCACGTCACGTCTGCCCAGTCAGAGACTGTTCCAGTCACGTCTGCCCAGTCAGAGACTATTCATGTCAAGTCTGCCGAGCCGGTGTCTTCGGACAAGATGGCCACCACTGAACCTGTTCACGTTACGCCTGTAGAGCCTGTGTCTTCGGACAAGAAGGTCACTACCAAGACTGGGTCTTCGGACAAGATGGCCGCCGTCGAGCCTGTGTCTGGGCCGGTGGTGTCTGTTCCTGAGCCTGAGCCCTCAGTGACCGCGACACTGGCCATTATGGCCACAGCCATGTGGTGTGTGTGGGCTACACACACACTTGAGCCGGTGGTGTCTGTTCCTGAGCCGGTGGTGTCTGTTCCTGAGCCGGTGGTGTCTGTTCCTGAGCCGGTGGTGTCTGTTCCTGAGCCGGTGGTGTCTGTTCCTGAGCCGGTGATGTCTGTTCCTGTTCCTGAGCCGGAGCCAGTGTCTGTCCCTGAGCCGGAGCACGCGTCTGTCCCTGAGCCGGAGCACGCGTCTGTCCCTGAGCCGGAGCACGCGTCTGTCCCTGAGCCGGAGCACGCGTCTGTCCCTGAGCCGGAGCACGCGTCTGTCCCTGAGCCGGAGCACGCGTCTGTCCCTGAGCCGGAGCCAGCGTCTGTCCCTGAGCCGGAGCCCGCGTCTGTCCCTGAGCCGGAGCCAGCGTCTGTCCCTGAGCCGGAGCCAGCGTCTGTCCCTGAGCCGGAGCCCGCGTCTGTCCCTGAGCCGGAGCCCGCGTCTGTTCCTGAGCCGGAGCCAGTGTCTGTTCCTGAGCCGGAGCCCGTGTCTGTTCCTGAGCCGGAGCCCGTGTCTGTTCCTGAGCCGGAGCCCGTGTCTGTTCCTGAGCCGGAGCCCGTGTCTGTTCCTGAGCCGGAGCCCGTGTCTGTTCCTGAGCCGGAGCCCGTGTCTGTTCCTGAGCCGGAGCCCGTGTCTGTTCCTGAGCCGGAGCCCGTGTCTGTTCCTGAGCCGGAGCCCGTGTCTGTTCCTGAGCCGGAGCCAGTGTCTGTTCCTGAGCCGGAGCCAGTGTCTGTTCCTGAGCCGGAGCCAGTGTCTGTTCCTGAGCCGGAGCCAGTGTCTGTTCCTGAGCCGGAGCCAGTGTCTGTTCCTGAGCCGGAGCCAGTGTCTGTTCCTGAGCCGGAGCCAGTGTCTGTTCCTGAGCCGGAGCCAGTGTCTGTTCCTGAGCCGGAGCCAGTGTCTGTTCCTGAGCCGGAGCCAGTGTCTGTTCCTGAGCCGGAGCCAGTGTCTGTTCCTGAGCCGGAGCCAGTGTCTGTTCCTGAGCCGGAGCCAGTGTCTGTTCCTGAGCCGGAGCCAGTGTCTGTTCCTGAGCCGGAGCCAGTGTCTGTTCCTGAGCCGGAGCCAGTGTCTGTTCCTGAGCCGGAGCCAGTGTCTGTTCCTGAGCCGGAGCCAGTGTCTGTTCCTGAGCCGGAGCCAGTGTCTGTTCCTGAGCCGGAGCCAGTGTCTGTTCCTGAGCCGGAGCCAGTGTCTGTTCCTGAGCCGGAGCCAGTGTCTGTTCCTGAGCCGGAGCCAGTGTCTGTTCCTGAGCCGGAGCCAGTGTCTGTTCCTGAGCCGGAGCCAGTGTCTGTTCCTGAGCCGGAGCCAGTGTCTGTTCCTGAGCCGGAGCCAGTGTCTGTTCCTGAGCCGGAGCCAGTGTCTGTTCCTGAGCCGGAGCCAGTGTCTGTTCCTGAGCCGGAGCCAGTGTCTGTTCCTGAGCCGGAGCCAGTGTCTGTTCCTGAGCCGGAGCCAGTGTCTGTTCCTGAGCCGGAGCCAGTGTCTGTTCCTGAGCCGGAGCCAGTGTCTGTTCCTGAGCCGGAGCCAGTGTCTGTTCCTGAGCCGGAGCCAGTGTCTGTTCCTGAGCCGGAGCCAGTGTCTGTTCCTGAGCCGGAGCCAGTGTCTGTTCCTGAGCCGGAGCCAGTGTCTGTTCCAGTGTCTGTTCCAGTGTCTGTGTCTGTTCCTGTGCCTGTTCTGGTGCCTGTTCTTGTGTCTATGTCCGTTCCTGGGCCGGTGGTGTCTGAGTCGGAGCCGGTGGGACTAGTTCCAGTGCCTGAGCCGGTGATGCCAATTCCAGTGCCTGAGCCGGTGGTGCCAGTTCCAGGGCCTGAGCCGGTGGTGCCAGTCCCAGTGCCTGAGCCGGTGGGGTTTGTTCCAGTTCCTGCGCCGTGGTCGCCCGAGGGGTCTTCTCCGCCCTGGCCGCCCGAGGGGTCTTCTCCGCCCTGGCCACCCGAGGGGTCTTCACCGCCCTGGCCGCCCGAGGGGTCTTCACCACCGTGGCCGCCCGAGGGGTCTTCTCCGCCCTGGCCGCCCGAGGGAAAGTCTCCGCCCTGGCCACCCGAGGGAGAGTCTCCGATCTGGCCGTCCGAGGGAAAGTCTCCGCCCTGGCCGCCCGAGGGAAAGTCTCCGCCCTGGCCGCCCGAGGGAAAGTCTCCGCCCTGGCCGCCCGAGGGAAAGTCTCCGCCCTGGCCACCCGAGGGAAAGTCTCCGCCCTGGCCGCCCGATGGACAATCTGCTCCACCCTGGCCGCCTGATGGACTGTTTGTCTTTTCCGTCCCGCCCTGTTCTGTCCCTCCCGTCCCGCCCTGGTCTGTTCCTCCCGTCCCGCCCTGGTCTGTTCCTCCCGTCCCGCCCTGGTCTGTTCCTCCCGTCCCGCCCTGGCCTGTCCCTCCGTCCCGCCCTGGTCTGTCCCCCCCGTTCTAGTGGAGTGTCTGGAAGCCACTCCTTATGGAGGGGGTTATGTCACATGTCTGTCTTGTCTTGTTCTGCACTTGGGTGTTTGTTATGTTGTGCCATGTGCTTGTGTCATTGTTAGCCCCGCCCTACTTGTTATCTGATTATTGTTTGAGTTCTCCCACCTGTTCCCCCTGATTAGTTTCCCTTTATTAGTTCCCTCTTGTTTGCAGTCTGTGTGGATCGTTGTTTCTGTTTCCCCCTGTGTTATGTTTTGAGTATTTGCCTGCCTTGTTTTTCCCCCACGAGGGAGTTTTGGTTTTTGGTCTGTTTTGTTGTTTATTCATTAAATTCCTTTCCGCACTTGAATCCTCGCCTCACCTTTTGAATTCCCGTGACAAGATCTTTTTGATGTAATCTGAGAGCTTTCTGCCCCTCCATTGACAGTTACGCAACTACCCCTTTCAAGCCCCTGAAAGCTATAAAGACATCATTAAAGTGATCCATGTGACTCAGGTGGTTTAAAGGCACACTATGTAAGATTTTTGGATCAAAATATCCAAAAACCACTAGAACAATGTTATATACTTTGTTGATTTGTGTACTTACATTATCCCAAATGTTTCTAAGAATGTTTAAATCCAGAGAAATAAGCAGTTTTAACCAGGACACGGACCAAAAATGTAATTGTGTTTTATTAGAAAGGTGAGCAACTGCTTGGATACATTCATCAACAGAAAGCTAATCATTGTTACACAGCTCAACACAGTTAGTCTTTTTGTTTAAAACACGTTTTCTTAATTAACCGCAAGTCGAATATTTACCATGCCTAAGATCGATCTAGCTCACTGCAGTGTGGAACAAGTGTCTAAGTGCGAATTAGCAATCGCTCCAGCGGCCTCATTCTGCTCCAACAGCTTTCGTAACGTTAATAAATCTTTAATACATTACCGGTAATCCATGAATATGATTTCTGCCCGAGTCCCGTCGTATTCTCCACCGGCTGTAGAGGTGAAGACAACAACTCCCATGATTCCACGAAATCAAGGCATCATCAAGCTATGCTACGCCTTTGTTTTGAATAAACGACCACTAGTGGCGAAAAAGTACATAGTGTGCCTTTAACTTCAAATTTATCAAGCAATGCAAGTGCTTTGCGCAAAGAAAATACATAATTTACCACTTTATTTACAAAATATTAATATCCAATTGATATTAATTGTGATATTGTGTTTTCATGCAACAACATCTGATCTCGCGTCAACAAAACATGCATGCGTCGTGGTGCTCTCTTGAACACACGTTGAACGAAAGTCTTAGGGGTTTGGAACGACATGAGGAAGAGTAAGTAATGACAGAATTTTCATTTTTGCGTGAACTATCCCTTTAAGCACCACTAAATAACAATTTTGCATTTGCATTGTTCTCCTTTTCCTCGTTTTCCATTTCTCTCTCACTCTCTCTCTCTCTGTATTCTTGGTAAAAGTGCATGTTATTTCTGCACTAGGTTTAATCAGGTAAGTGGCTGTGCATGGGCCGCCACTTCAAAGAGCGCCACATTTCCAGACAACACATCTCTACAGGTAGACAAGACCCACATTACCTAATAGCCTCTGTGGAGCTGCGCTGGAGGAGGCTGGGAGAGTGACACTGGCTGGTAATCTAATCTATGGCCACAGAAAACTGGGTGGAGCGAGATGGAGGGAAAGGTAGAGTAATTGAATATCCTCATCCTTGATTGAAAACATCTTGTCATTTGATGATTGTGCTCATTTACAGCCTCCAGCGTGGGACTGGAGATGGGAGAAGGTGTCAGAGGGACAAGGTCAGGTCCAGGGGAGGTGTGTGTTCAACGGTCAGGGGGTGGAGCTGTGTTAAGTCATATTGAGAGGAAATACTGCATCACTTTCTCGCTGACACGCGTATCAGGGTCAAGACTCCTGGGTATTTGTTGAGCAGTTGTAGTGCTGCACACTTAATTAAATTAGAATGACATGAAAATATCCCGAGTTCTGAGGGTATTGTAGTGCATTAGGCGGCTATGCATTAGCTATACACTTTTTATCAATACATGCATTCCCTGTGAGCACTGTAATCTAATACCAGCAATACTGCATTGTTGCTAATTGAGATGGATGATGCCTTCAACTTTATTTGCATGATGGGTAAATACCACATTCACAAAGCAAGATGCCTTAAAGGGGGTGTGTTTACCCAAAAATGTAAATTCTGTCATCATTTACTCGTAAAACTTTTGCTCATTTTCAGAACACAAATGAAGTTCTTTTTGATGAAATCTGAGTTATTTCTGTCCCTCTATTGACAGCTACGCAACTACCACTTTGACGCTTCAAAAGTTCAGAAAGAGATTGTAAAACTAATCAATATGAATTGAGCAGTTTTCCAAATTTTCTGAAGAGACTCAATTGCTTTATATGATGAAAAGATCGAATTTAGGCTTTTATTTACATATAAACATTCATCAACTCACACATCAGTTGTGAACATAATATTGAACATAATAGTTTTGCTGTTAATGTTCAGTTTTGAACATAATATTAATAGTGATATGAATAAAATATGTAACTTGTATGCATTGCAATGTAAGTTACTTGGATAAAAGCATCTTGAAAATGCATAAATGTAAATGATATTTGAAAGCTGTTGATCTGAGCTGATGTGATAGTCATTTAAAGAAGTCAACATATAGTGCTTCATAGCTGTGGGCCTGTTCTAACATGTGCGGTATGTATCTGAATGACATACATTCATTGACTGTAGACTACCCTGTTAACTCGACAAAACACTTCCTTCAGCCCACTGACTTTGATGAATGAAGGAGGAGAAAGAAAAGTGAGAAGGAAACAACAGATCATAATGTGTATGCTAATGCTTGATGGGTTTGTCTCATTCACATGCATTCCACCACCCTTTTCTGTTGTTAACACACACACACACACACACACACACACACACACACACACACACACACACACACACACACACACACACACACACACACACACACACACACACACACACACACACACACACACACACACACACACAGCACACTCTCACACATAAAGCATGTAACAATCTCACCATTACCAGGGAAATATTCACTCAGGATCTTTACACAGTAGTCATTTATTTAAAGGGATAGGTTCACCCAAAAATGAAAATTGTGTCTTCTTCTGTTGAACACAAGAGAAGATTTTTTAACGAATGTTGGTAACTAGACAGTTGATGGTAGCCTTTGACTTCCATAGTAGAAAAAAAAAAAAAAAAAAAACTATAGAAGTCAATGGCTACCGTCAACTGTAGTAACCAACATTCTTTCAAATATCTTCTTTTTGTGTTCAGCAGAAGAAAGAAACTCATTCAGGTTTGGAACGACATGAGGGAGAGTAAATGATGACAGAACTTTCATTTTTGGGTGAACTATCCCTTTAACAATAATCCAAAACAATAAACATGCACAGGAGAAAAACTGGAACATAAGATAATAATAATCTACTAAAAATAGATGAGACTGGAAAAAAAAATGACTCAAACTAAAGCCTCGTTCAGACTGTCAGTCCAAATCCAATTTTTGAAGCATATCTGATTGGAATCAGATCATTTTTTAGCAAATGTGAACAGCTAAATAAAATAAAAATAAAAATGCAATTTCTTTAAAAAATATATGTTTTGAAATCCTATTCAAATCTAATTTCTGGAAATCCATTTCAGTCTGATCTCTCTAATCGGATTTTGCATGGTTTATGTGACTTTCTCGCGCCACGTAAAACATAAACGTCAGACATTGTTACAGGCAACATACTGAAAAACGCTGCAGAAACAAAACTGTGTTGTTGCAAAGTGCTGGGCGAGCAGAAAATTACAATACATGGTGGGGTGGCTACACATTGTCATGTTATAAATAAGAAAAAATCTGTATTGCAAACCCCATCCACGTTACTTTTTGTTGTTGTTGTTGTTTTCGGTGTATGCTTACTAACGCAATGTCATTGCCATAGAAACCAATGCAGATATTCCCAGAAACCCACGGGACACACAAATCAGATCTGAACAGTTGGAACACACAGTGTGGATAGTCAATCATTTAGATCAGACTCCAAACGGATACCTGAAATAATCAGATTTGGACTAACAGTGTGAACATAGCCTGAGGGTTATAAATACACAAGAGACAATAAAGGGCTAAAAAGGAAACAGGTGAATCAAATCAATCAAACAATGAGTCGCTATGACAACAAATGAGAACATTATATAAAAAAACATTTAAACAAAAGGGACGTTTTTCCATTGCGTTTTTCACATACAGATCACAACATCGTCAAGCCCCATTAACACGGACCCGGAAAATACAACTAAAAACGCTGTATTCTGCTGCAAGGCCAGTAGTTGGCGATGTCACTTTGGAAAAGTGAAAAAGAAATCTTACAAGCGTATTGACTGAAAATGTAATATGCATGCGCAAGATGATATCAGTATCGTTTTCAAAGACTTGCACCTTAAAACCTGTTTTTAAAAGTTTCCATTTTCAGACCCCCTAAACGTTTTTAGCTGAAAACAGTGTCGTGTAAACGGCCCCTGAAAACGAAACAGAAACCAAACTGAAAGTTACAACCTTGCAGTGGTTTGAGTCTATTGTCTTGTTAGGTGTGTTCAAACCCACCTGGCGAGGTCATATGAGTCTGGAAAATGACAACACTTGAGTGTTTTTACAGTTGTACTCTTTAAGAATCAGCATTAAATTGCTACTACCGCCCCGCCCTCGGTTGGAATTCTTTGTTAACAAAAGACACTTTATCCTTTGGCACACACAATTTACTGTATGTTAAATCTGAGCATAAATCTGTGCATATGTTCACACCCAGCGCCATATTGTTTGTTCAAATGTCAAAAGAAAAAGACAAGTGCATTGGCCACAGAAGAGTAGAATGAGACAAAAGAAGAGACCAAACAACTTGTCCATTTCCAGTCATCCACAATGACTTTTTTTTTTTTATCAACACGTGTGGGAAGGTAGGTTTCATTAAGAAAAATCTAGTTTTTGTCAAAGACTCAACTGGATCAGGTTCAGAACAATGATCAAAACACAGATTGAGTAGATCGAGTCCATCAACACCCTCAAAGCTTCACAGTCCTATACCTATTTATGGGTCAACATTTCATTCAGTAACATTAGGCAGTTTTGATTTATATGCTGTTTAATGTTTGATGATTGCATTGTTATTTTACTTTTGCGTCAGCAATGCTTTATTTCTGCTTCTTCTTCGCCTGTGGTTTGATCAGGAGATTCAGTACTCTTTCAGAAGATGTGTAATATCGCCCCCCTACCATATAACAGTGAAAACGTAGAATTTCGGGAAAGTCCGTCAATGGCAGGGAAAGAGTTAAAAACTAAACGCTTGTGCTCAAAACACGCTTCCTGTTCGCATACAAAATAATTAAAAAGCAGCAGATCACAAACTAGTCCATGTGAAGTGGCACACACCTTGTTGAATACAGTAGGATGAATTCAAGTTGATTCCCCCAAACTACTACAGACAAACTACTACAGAGCGCGTTTCATCACTATGTTGTTCTTCGTGCAAAGAAGCTAGCGAATAAAACACTGACACAATGATGAACAAGTAACAATAATATTTGCAATAACATATAATTTTACTGAATAATTAAGTAAACGTAATTTCTTCATTTACCTTTGTAAAGAAACCTCATTGCTTAACTGGCTATTCTTTGCTGTCTCAGACGACGATATTTTCCTGACGGCCACCGTAACTTCTGTTGGTTGCAATTCGCAACCTCACCACTTGATGCTGCTAAAATGTACACACTGCACCTTTAAAGGAGAACTCCGGTCATTTTTTTGTAAATTTGGAGTGCTAATAATTCAGCCAGCGAAAATACCTGTATTTACATCCTGTTTTCGGTCGAAGTCCATAGTAATCGATTGTCGAGTTCACGTGCATAGGTTTAGTACCTATGATCACGCGCGTGAACTCAACAATTGACTACTTTGGACTTCGACCGAAAACAGGATGTAAATACAGGTATTTTCGCTGGCTGAATTATTATCATTTTTATTCATTTCTTTCACATCTACTGCAGTCAGATTCACCGTGTTCACTCTAAATAAACTCACTCACATGGCTGTGCACTTGTAATGACAAATCAAGGATGTTAAAGCAGGCTAAACGCAGGTTTAAAACCTGCCCCATAGAAGTCAACAGGGTGCAAATTTTAAAAAGAGGATAACACGGTGTAGGCAACACCGATTTTTGTCGTTGTTCTCTGTACTGACAGCACTCCAAATGTACAAAAAAATTAGCTCAATGTTAAAATTGACCGGAGTTATCCTTTAACATCAGCATCTCTGGGTCGTATCTCAGCACAGGAAAATGTATACATGCCAGAGAAGATAACATCATCGCTTGAAGAGTAGAATTATGGCCTAGGCCTGCATTGGGAAATCCCATGGGTACAGTTTTCATTTTTTGGTTCATGATATTGATGCATGTTTACTCCCTATCTCTTTGGTTGGAGAGCGAGAGAATAGTTTGCTTTTTGTCTGTATTTATTTGCGCATTTACTTTTGTATGTTGTTTTTGATGAAAGTAATGTAATGCATCTTAAAATGATTTGCATTACACAGAGGAATTATTAAATGGCCCATAAAGTGGACATTATGATTTTTTTTTTTTTTTTTTTTTTTTTTTAAAGACATTTTTGTTTCTTAGCAAAAATGAAAAATACCTACACCTTATTTTTTACCATCTCAGAAAACTGTTTTGTCAGACATTGCACTTTTTTTATCTAAACGCTAGACATGCCACAGCACATTAAAGCCTATTCAACAAAAACTCACTGTTGCCAACTCTTGTATTCACACACCACACAACTGACTTTGCTGTCAGAAGTATCCTGAGTGGTTAAGACCTGGGTTGCAGCCAGCTATGTGCTCGTTCAGAAAACATCTAAAGCTTTTCATTTTTGTCATCCTCCCAGTTTTAAAAATATTCTGTCGGGGGAAATGGTGTAAAAGGCTCCCCTGTCATTTTCCTCGTTCTAAAACTGAAGCCAACAGCCCACACCCTGCCCGCTAAAGTGTGATGTATAAGGCCTGTCTAAAGTGTGAGATCACGCTGGTGTCATTACAATCAATTCTTGTGCTGTTAGAAAAACTGCTTTCATTTGAAATAAACCAATTTGTGTAAAATACATGATTTATGTTCTATTTCTATTTACTATTTCACACTAAATGTTACTTAATGTGCACACACCATAAACATCTAATGTTGATTAATTAAAGGTAGGGTAGGTCATTTGGGAGAGGCTAGCAATAGCAAGCTAGCTTTGAAAGCATGTGATCCCACCCTCCTTTCAAAGCCACGCCTCCTTCAAAACACATGAACGCAGACAGCAGAGCATTACGAGAGACGGCGTTAAACTACCTCATATCTCAAAGCACATAACATTACAATAATAATGAACGTAAACAACTTACAGAGGTCTAGTTGTACCACCTGACTGCTGCAGATTCATTTCGCCGTTGATAGTGTTGACAAAGAAACGCATATATCCGAGTCTGAGGACGTTAACAGCTCTGGGTAGAACGTCACGGGTTGCTATCTAGAAATGATATGGTTACAACATGGTGTGAACGCACGGACCGAATGCAATGATCGGACAAAAAATATTTTGGTCCTGAGACCTCCACAAAACATATATGTACTTGTTTTAATATTTAGACCAGTTCTGTTAATGACTGCTATCAGGATGTGAAGAGAGTTTTAACCAGTATTACAAAAAGTGTTTATAAAACAAATTGCCTATACCCTACCTTTAATCATAAATATCTCTAAACAAAACGTTAACCTTCGCCTTAAAGAACTTCTTGCATTTTAGAATTTAAAAAATCCAAAAAATTAAAAAATTACGATACCATTGTAGCTCACTCTTGGTGACAAGTTTGTCCTCAAACATTAGCTGAAAGTAACCCCCAACACACACACACACACACACACACACACACACACACACACACACACTCATTGAGCTGCTTAATCTATCCCAAACAAAGACACAGACAAACATGCCGGAAAGACACAGAAAGGCTGACGGAATGCACAATGTGGCGTTGACAGGTGCATGAGCTTTATCACAAGTGGAGGTGGTTCCATCCAACGTTGCTTTGGCACAAGTTAACTCATCCAAATCCCAACAACACCGCCCATGAACAAAAACACATTTAACATTTATTATGTAACCCCCATATTATGTTCTTTGTCCCTCTATTGTATCATAAAATCAATATTATCTTTTAAAATATGTGATTTTCCAACAGTAAAATTTGGGGTCTGGCCAAAGTCCATCTGACTTTTGTACAAAATGTGCCTGATAAGTCTTTTGAAATCACATGATACCTTTGTGTGAAGAGCAGATTGAAACTGAAACAATTGAATCCCATGAAAAGATTCACATCCCCTTGTGAAATAGAACAGTTTATATGTAATTTCACAATTACATTCTGTTGTCTTTGAAATGGTTGAATGTAATGACAAAAAATTTCGGTAACTAATTTATTTAACCCTTTATTTCATTAATATTATATTATCTGCAAGTACAGTTTTTTTTAAAATATACTTTTAAGATTTGAAGTACACTATACATTCAGTACAATTAAGTGCTCTTCTTTCTCTTTCACTGTGCTTTTTATAATTTTGGACCACGCCTTTTTACATTTATTAAATTGGAAGTGTTCAGGATATTCCTCAATAATTCACCGTTTGTATTCCACAGTCTTCTTTTTTTATCATTTAACTATCTCTTCAAGCTTCAAGTATGTTTTTTGAGATGTTGTTCATAATAACATAATAAGTCAAGTCAAGTCACCTTTATTTATACAGCGCTCAATACAATACAGATTGTTTCAAAGCAGCTTTACATTACATTAGAAAATAGTGTCATAGTCCAGCTTAAGTAAGTTCAGTGATGGTTCATTTCTGTTGTGAAAAAGTTATTGATTTAGTTCATTTATCTATACAGCCGCTATATTGTTGTTGTTTAATATTGTTGAATATCAAATGAATTAATAGTGATATCCAGTATTTCTATATCGGGAAAACGTACAAATTCTACGAGGTGGCTTATTCGTACGAATTCATACGACCTGACTCGTACGAAAAAAAATAGATTTTTGCAAAATCGTACATATTTTACGAATTGGAAAATTCGTATGAATTCATACGAATGACCTACCCCTGACCCCGCCCCTAAACCTACCCATCACGTGGGTTTAGACAAATCGTACAAATTCGTACGAGTGAGGTCGTACGAATTAGTACGAATTAGCCAACTTTTTATCATTCGTACGAATTGGTCGTGAGATAGCGTTGTATATCCAGTATAATAGTGATATCCAGTATCTTCTCAGCAAAAATCATTCTCAATTGCTCAGGAAAAGGTGAGCGAGACCGTGGGAGCAGTTAGAGACTAAAAGCTGAGTATGAAAATCGGTATGCAAAGATAATCCCGCTGTCCCATTGTTCAGAGAGGGATCTTCTCCCTCTTAGCTCCGGCTTGTGACACTGTGTGGTTTTCTTTTTTTTTTTATCTCCACGGATGAGAGGTTTTCTGTCTTTACTGGTGCCTGCAGAATTTCCTTATGCTGATAAAGGAGGGAGTGGGCATATAGCCATGGAGGACGGAGTCTTTGTGAAGCAAAGCAGACGTCAACAGCCTGTGTTTTAAAGGGAAATAAAGGAATGGGTGTTTAGTGGCAGGTGTTTTGTCCCTGAAAAGACAAAGACATCTGTCTTATTAGTCCTATGCAAAAATGTGTGACTTTCATCTGACCATGATTGTGTGAGTGGGTGAGAGCTGTTGCTATTACGTTGCGTTTCTAATACAACCAGGATATGCAGAGGTCCCATGGAACGGTCAATCATTAAACGTCTGAGCAGAGTTTATATAAACCACCAATAACACAAGGCTTCTCTTTTTATTGCAGCTTTATGGGGGCTCGTGACTTGTGTGTGCTCGCTCTTCAAAGTTCCTTCTAGGGTGTGTGTACAGCTCACTTCCCACACACACACACACTGGACAGACCTCAGCCACTAGCTCTGTTCCAAAACCTGTGAGCTCCCTCGTTAGACATCATTTTAAGTGCTCGTGTGTGTGTTTTTGAAATAGTTTTTCAATGTAAACATGCTTTAGATGGACTGTTGTAAATCTGTCATGACAACTTTCGGGAGATTGGTATAGCAATGGATATGGCAATGTTGGTGTATTTGGTCTTGGCGGAATAGATCTGCTACGCTGCTACTGCTGCAGAGCAAGTAAACCATGTAACATACATGAATTAACCCCCGTCGCAGATCTATACAGGTGGAGCTGGGGAAGGTGGAGGGTTTCTGAAACCGTGCTGCATGCTAACAGAAACACTATCGGTTTGAATGTTGAGCCGCAGCTCATTGGCCGCTGACGCAACAACAACCAATCAGCTGTGCTGTGTAGATAAAGACATGGTCGCTACCAAATGAGTTAGACCTATCAGCCTGCGCTATCTAGAGTTTCAAGCCAGAACTAGATAATTACAAGATGGCATTCTGTGAAGTTCTTCCCAGAGCTGTTCACGGATTTTTGCATTTCTTTGTCAACACTATCAACGCTGAAATGAATCTGCAGCAGTCAGGTGGTACAAGTAAGAGCTCTGTAAGTTATGTTCATTACTGTAATGTTATGTGCTTTGAGACATGAGGTAATTTAATGGCGCCTCTCGTGACGCTTTGCAGTCTCTGTTCTGAAGGAGCCGTGGCTTTGTAGACGTTCTGAAGGGAGGGTGGGATCTCATGCTTTCAAAGCTAACTTGCTATTGCTAGCCTCTCTGAAGCAGGGGTGTCCAATTGACCATTCACAAAGACCCGCCCCCTATACCCAGCTAACAATTTTTGGTTCCCATAACGTTAGTTTTTGGTACCCAGAACATTCTCAGAATGTTAGTTTATGGTTCCCAGAACGTTATTTTTTATGGTAACCACCCAGCAACGTTCTGGGAACGTTATTTTATTGTTACATAAAAATAAAACCAAAAAAGAACGTTCCATTAACGTAAGTATTTGGTTCCCAAAAAAATAACCAAAAAATAACATTAGGGGAACGTTCTGTGTTAACTGGGTAGTTACTGTTGCTATGTCCAACAAGCCACGCCGCTCCCACGCCCCACCATGTTCTCACGCAATGAAAAATACATCACGGAGCAGAGAGGACACTGACAACACGCTGACAGACAGGACAGACCAGGTAACTTTTGATATGAAACAAAGTCTCAACTTTCACATTTGGTAATTTTTTTAAAGAAATGTAAACATTAAATACCGTTTTGTGGTTCTTTAATGTGTCTGACAGATCGCTGTAGCGCCTCAGTTAGAGCTGCTCGTGAACCGATCATCTCCTCCTTCTAGTTAATTTATAGCATCAAATAAACATGAATGAACATCAGAAGGAATGTTGTTTTAACCGCAGAAAGACATCAGTACAGTCTGTTTTTCAAGTTCAAATCCTCCAACGCTAATCTACAAACTCTCCTGACTGCTTTGTCGGACAAAAATGGCAGATTCGGCGGATGGTGGATTATGATTGGTCAGATAGCCTGTCAATCAAACTCCCTGCGAAGGGTCAATTCTGCTTTTAGAGAGCCACCTTCCAGCAGAGTTTATCTCTAGCCCCAATTAAACACGCCTAAACCAGCAAATGAAGGTTATTATGATCACTAGAAACTTACAAGCAGTTATGTTGGAGCTAAACTCTTCAGGAACGTTGGCCTCCAGGAGCAGAATTGGACACCCTTGCTTTAAAGGCAGCTTCTTATGTAGATAATTGAAAGCAGGGCAGCTCATTAGGTTTTGGAACAGAACTATTGTCTCTATGGTTCCTTCTCCTTCCAGGCTAAGGCTCCATGTATTCTCAAGTCTTCCAGACATTTCTACATATACAATGCCAGCTTATTGTACATGACAGGGAGCCTATACTTTCAGCCCCCACTGATACATCATTGTGTAGCTGTTAAAATGACAACCCTCCCCTAAACCACTTGGAAGAGAGCGATTCATTTGAGGTGATTTTGACCAAAGAACCATTGCTGCATTTGTACTGGGGTTAAAGTTTTAGCCTTAGCTGTGGCCTCTACACCTCTAAATCAAACCCAGGGTGTTACACAAAGGATAAATTATTGAGTTCAAAGACCAACACATTGAGACATCTCACTTTAACTGTGCAGATGATAAACAGTCTAGTATGATTCACCCACATACTACACTCAGATATGCAGTGTATATTTCATGCAGTTAATAAGACAGACCTTGTGTGAATGCTTAACTTAAGACCTGACCAGCAAATGCGTTCCATGTGCCTCCATAGAGTTCAACACATGCCGAATGCTGAGGATGTTCTGAGGATCGGAAAAAATGTCTGTGGGCCGTTTGAAATGTTTTGTGGTGCTTGGCATTGATGATCCACTGCAGATGGAACCCTTACGTGCTGCATGGTCACAGTATTTAGATTACGATTTTTTATGTTTGCTAAGGCAAGCTTCATTTTCATATTGTTCATACAGTACTTGGCCAGCTTCAGCTCCATACCGGCATGATGAATCCGATCTTCAAGCAAAAGGAACTGGATGAATATTTGAACGCGACCGATCCCGACCTGAATTCTGACTTGTGATGCAGCCTGAATCATAATCACACCATGTCACACCGAAATGCATAATTTTCCTGTTATCACTGTAAAGCTGCTTTGCAACAATCTGTATTGTATTAAGCGCTATATAAATAAAGATGACATGACTTGACTTGAATTGCTTGCTTGCACAACCTCTGCAATTCAGCACTCCAGTAAAGTCACATCATGTTTGTTTTAGTGCTGTCAAATCATCTGAACTAAAAGTTTGTGTTTACATAAAATATGTGTGTGTGTATTATTATATTTATATTTATTATATAGTGTGTGTGTTTATACAAAAGAGTGTTTAAAAGAAAGCCACTTTACAGTATTAAAAATTAAAAGACAGTAGCTGCGTTTCCATTACAGATTTGCGCGAAACTTTTGCAATATTTTCTATCTGTTTCCATTGCAGTTTTGCGAAATATTCCTTTTTCGAACTGCCTGGAAAAACACCTCATGCGAGCGTAAAAGCTTTTTTTGCGATATATGGGAGTTTTTGCGAAATTTCCATTGGGCGGATTTTCAATTCGCAATTTTAATTTGCGAAATTTGAAGGGTAATGGAAACATAGCTACTGACAGTGTCTCTTTCAATTATAATTACATCTTTATTTTCTACTATACAGCTGCTCTCCAGAAAAGTTTACTTTGGCAAGCTGTTTCAAACAAACTTTGTTTGGGCCTAATTTTGTTTGAAATTATGTTCAAATTATTCTTCAATTTAGGCCTATATTTTAGCCTTACTTGAAAGAACAATGGGATCCAATGGTTCTTCTGTACAGAGCTAGTCATTGTTTAGATTATTTTTTGTATCTTTGAGAACCTTTTAAATGGGTTGTTTACAGCTGTTTGACCAAAATCATTTGAGATTATTGATCACCAACAATTTAAACTTAAAACTTTATCGACTAAAATAACTTCCAGCAGACGGCCGTACGCATCGATTTATGACGAAAGAGTGACCCTTGACCTTGACACGCAATGTAATGACGAACGCGGAAGCGCAGAGGATAGAGCAAACCAAAACACCAGTCACGAATTAGAAGTTTAAAACGTAAATTTTTAAAGAGAAATGTCAGAAGAGCGTGAGTTTGTTGCCAAGCCCTGTTTGTTTGAACCGCGAGAGGCGTCAAAGCTCATGATGCTCCTACATCCTATATCATACATCGTCAAGCGTTACTCTTTTGTCGTAAGTCGGCTTGCGTAGGCCGTCTGCCGGAAGCTAGTTATTTTAGTCTATAAAGTTTTAAACATGGATATTTTTCTTACACGAACACATCGCTTCGCTTCAGAAGGCTTTTATTAACCCCCGCAGAGCCGCGTCGAGCACTTTTATCACGGATGGATGCGCTTTGATGGACTTTAATATGGAAAATATACATCCATTCACTGCCATTATAAAGCTTAGAGCCAGGACATTTTTTTTATATTATTCGTCTGAAAGAAGAATGTCATATACACCTAGGATGGCTTGAGTGTGAGTAAATCATGGGCTAACTTTCATTTTTGGGTGAACTATCCCTTTAACACTCTCACTGACTTTGTAAAGCTCTTTGATTAAAAAGCATCAGTAATTATCACAGGGAAAAGCTGTGAGGTGAGAACAGACAAGCTTTTACTTTTAAATGGATTGTCTGGTGTTGGTGATAAACAATCTCAATTGATTTTGGTCAAACAGCTGTAAACAACCCATTTAAAAGGTTCTCAAAGATATATGCAAAAAAATATCTAAACAATGACTAGCTCTGTACAGAAGAAGAATTTACACTATAAAAACTCTGAATAATGTGAGGGATCCCATTGTTCTTTAAAGCATGTTTACTTCAGAGAGAGGATTTGCATTCAAACACAGCGTCTCTTTTTGACAGTCAAGATGATTTACAGATTCTATTGAAGAAATGCCAGCATAATTTAGCAGGCAAATGTTGAACACACATGCTTTATCAAAAGATGAAGCTGCAATGAGTTCACTTTGAGCATCAAAGACACATATGGGGGCATTAGAAATAAATGACAGATATGAGAATTAGATCATCGTAATATGACTTCCAGATATAGCTTTTGTCTTTGTGTGCTGCGTAAAAAGGTTGTAAAGTACAACAGTTTTGAACCATTTGCTTTCGCCCAGTAAGTAAGATTTCTTTTACAACTAGATTTTTTTATTTTTCTGAAGAAATTATGAATTTCTTGCCAAAACTTGCCTAGTGTGTTGTGGGTGATCACTTACTGAGCCAAGTCTTACCTATCCTCAGTTGTCTACATAAGTGGTGGGAAACTCTAGGTCTCGAGATCCACTTTCCTTTCACACTAGCACATTTGATGCCAGGGTTATGTGGTCCGGTTCATATGAACTCAAAGTCTGAATCACTTGTTTTGGTGCACTTTTTTCCAACATGCTCCAGTATGATCACATATTATGGGAGTGGGAGTTTCACTGCGGTCCGGGACACATTCAGGACAAATGAGCTTTTACACTGCACATGCAATATGGTCTCATGCGTTCCTGACAACCTTCATATGTGGTTTCAGTGATCTAATCACAAAATGTTTAAGCATAGCCAGACCTTCAGACTGATGGTAGAAGGTCTGGACTCCATCACAGCTTCCATTGGCCAAGGACTGCCCAAGAGGACATCTGAAGACACGTAAAGCAACCAATCACAGTTTGTTTTGTTCCAGAACATGTTTAGGGGTGTGAAAATGTAAAGTTGATGTCCCTACAATAACAGACCAGCATCCATCTAATAAATTATTCATTCAAGAACGTTGTGCAAGCTTACTGCAACACTGGCACTGGTGAACTTCACATACTTTTGAAAATCCAGCGTTTAGCTGATCCTGATAAGCACTCGTCACAGAAGTAAACATGATGGTTTTCTTTTTCCATAAGGGGGTTTGGCGTCATGACGGCTTTGTTACTAGGTGGACCATTACAGAATTACCATTAATCCTGTAGAATTCAATACTGTACTATAACCATAATCACTGGCTTCCGATAACAGCCATATGCGAGTCGAGTTCTGGCCGAAGAGTGACCTCTGACCCCACACATGATGTAAGAGTAACGTAAGCTTAGGTGAGAGTAGACACCTCTCGTGGTTTAAACAAACAGGGCTGGGCAACAAATTCAAGCTACTCCGATGTTTTTCTTTAAAAATTCTCATTTTAGATTTCTAATTCGTGACCGGTGATTCTGCTCTATCCACTGCGCTTCCGCATTTGTCAATACGTCATGCGTCGGGTCAGAGGTCACTCTTGCGCCGGAACTCGATGCCGTTACCAGAAGCCAGTGATTATAGTTTATAAAGTTATAAATTTGGATATTTATCTTACAAAAACACATCGCTTTACTTCAGAAGGCCTTTATTAACCCCCTGGAGTCGTATGGATTACTTTTATGATAGATGCACTTTTTTGGGCTTCAAAAAACAAGTACCATTCACTCTCATTGTAAAGCTTGAAAGAGCCAGGATATTTTTTAATATAACTCAGATTTTGTTTGGCTGGAGGATGGCTTGAGGGTGAGTAAATTATAGGATAATTAAAATTTTTGGGTGACTAACTTTTTAATGCCAGGTGTGTCTGTTCTAAATGCAGAGGAACTGGCCAATTATAGTATTTTTTTAACAGTACATCAAGCACTTAAACTGAAAAAGAAGATCTATGGAGCCATTGTAAAATGTTTGTGGGAGATGGACGCATTTGCTGATGCTTTGGAAACAAAACAAAAAGGTCAAAAAACAGAAAAAGAAGTAAGAAAAGCAACACTGTCCGTTTGTGAAGAGAACCCAAAAGGTGGAGGGGAAAATAATCTAACTCTTGTTCGGGCCAAGAAATTTTACCAAGTGTGAAAATTCCCTAAGAGACTTTTCCATCCATTTTATCATCCATCTGGTGAAAATCTGAGTTCTAGCATAGTTTTCAACACCAAGATGCATGATTGAAGGTATCATTCATGTACCACCAATGGTGCAGGACGAGTTATCCAAAGAAATAATATTATGTGTGAGTGATTCTCGTATGAGGTTGTGCTTTTGACCACGTTTCCCTCTCCATCTCTCTGTTTACGTCTGTCTTCACCCCTCCCCCACTTCTTTCCTGCAGTCTAACCCTCATTAGTCTCACTGAGACTGGTTCACACCTCATTGCCACCTCCATTCATTGCTGTATTTCGTGATAAGCCCCCTTTAGTAAGTCAATGGGACCCTTTCAGAATCAGCTGCCTGCTTGCTTGCCTGAAGAACAAGAGGGGGGCTAGCAGACAATTAGATAGATTTATTCCAAGGCTTTGCCATTGTGGAAAATAAGCTCAGAAGAACACTTCTTCATTTCAGGAAATGTATCTTTTGGGTCTGACCAGCATCTGGTCTGATAAGTGGGGTTGGGGATGACTAAACCACTTGATGGTCTAATGTAGAGTAGGCATGGGCCTAGTCATTCCTCTGTCACGAGGAAAACAATCATGTTAAAGTAACTGATGTTTCAATAAAACATTGTGTCAAAAGAAAAGAAAAAACATCAGTCCTGAGGCTCTATTGGAACATAAATAGTGTGTCACACAGGCGTCTGCTGTCTCTTTCTTGGACTTTGCTGTTATTTGGAGAGCAAATTGGGCCAATAAATGTTTTAGTAGAGAGAAAATTGTCACCTCAAGCCCTCTGGTGAAACCTTACAACTGTGAACAGAACACTGGCAAACAAATAAACAATGTCTAAATTGAAATTTCAGAAGAAACCGTTTTGTTGTTTCTTAGAACAGTAGATGTCACACTTAACTTGTTTGTTTTGTAGCAATATTTCTATCATTACCTTTTAAAATGTTCACTTTTGTATTTTAATCATATTTTTTAATACAGCTTGACAGATGCATGTCTGCTAACCAGGTCAATCACAGAAATACACGGGACAAAGCTGTTATGTTCTTTCCTGAGCCCAATAAGGTAGAGGACATTAGTTGGGCTCCCTCATCAGGAGCCAGGACAATGTACACCCCCCATCCACACATCGACCCCCAACAATGGCTGCACTGCTACTTAAGCTGATGCTTCCTGGACCCACGGATGTTTTCTATGCTAAAGTACTCTTGAACTAATTGAAGTTTGAAATAAAAGAGGAGATGTTATCTGGAGCTTGACCGAACCTTTTCCTGCTGTTGAGATAATACGTTTGCAAACTCTTGACTTTGTTGTGGTCATCTTCACTATGCAAACACAAACCGTGTTAGGGGTGTGTGGACATTGTTGTCACACATGCATACACACATAAAGAATGAACGGAACAGCTTTATCTATGGAGGACAAAGAAAGGAGACTTATCAGTCATTTATCTAATAATGTCTTTAAAGCATTTAGAATATTATCGTATTTATTTCAATGGGTAGTTGATGCATAACATGGACATTACAAACCTTAAAGGCCCACTGAAGTGCCTTGAAATGCACAGCATTATTCATTGTGGGCGGGACATATCGATCAGCTCCTCCCCTTTTGAAAAATAGCCAATAGCATTAAGTTTATATCACAGCTCAGCTTGAGCTCGAATCGGTAAAGCCGCAGTTTCCTTCTAATCTCTAACCGTTTCTCCTCCTAATCTCCCTCATATCGTTTTAAAATACATTCTGTGCAGAATTTAAATGGGTTGGATACGTTTTCTGGTCTGAGGCGATCCGATCATATGATCAGCTCTGTGCTATCGTGTCTCTGGACCGGAGATATGACCGATTTCAGCCACAGCTTCAGCGTACAGTTATAGTATAGGGGGCGGAGCTTCAGATTCCAGAGAGCATTTGATTGGACAGAAAATCTGATGAGAAGCTGAAGTGCAGTAGCCTGGTCCTAACAGACTCTCGTACATTTCATTTGTACAGAGAGTTTGGCCACTCTCCATTGACAAGCGTTAACTTCCTTGAAGGCGGGTACTCTGTTGAAGTTTAAAACGATTGGATCTGCCATAACCAATCGCTAACGTTTGGTCGTGACGTAACCCTACAAATCAAACTAGCGCACCACACGTCATCGTTCTCAGCCACTCCCTCTGTTCGCTGATTGGACGGCCAAAAAATTGGCCGGAGAAAACCCATAAATATACCGCAAACCCAGACGGAGTACTGAAGGAAAATGAAAATTGAGCGGAAGTACGAAGGAGGGCGGGGCCAGGCTAGAAGTGCAGAGTGATGTCATCAAAATCATTGATCCATATTGACAAAAGTGAGAGACTGTACGTTTTGAACGTTTATATCTTCTAAATGCGAATTTTGTCATTGTTTTTGGATCACACTAGCTTATAGACAACAGTATGGCTAACATATTCATACTAAAAGCCCAACAACTTTTGATGTGGGTGATGATTTCATGGGGACTTTAACCAGTCTGTAACTTTCTTATGTCTCTATTTTTATAATGTAATGTAATATCATTTCAAAAGAAATGTAGATTTTTATTGTTTTTCTTTCAGTCTTAGTGTGACAGAAACTACAATCCCAAGATGCACTGGGCGAGCTGTTTGGTAGTCCTGAGGTGTTGGAGTGATGGAGGGGGAGTCAGGTCTTTCTGAACACACACTCCTCCATCCATGAGTGCGGAATCTCGCAGCTGTATCCTCTGTAGTGCTGGGGGAGGACGACGATACGGACTATCTACAAACCAGTACAAACACTCAATAGTGAAGTTAGTTTTCCGAAGCTAGACCGATTTATACAGAGGACTGCGACTCAAGTAAAAGCGCATTTGATCGTTTTGGTTAGTTTTGACTTTCGACCGAAGTAGCGACTGGGGTAAAAGTTTTTTCCCCTCTACCTCCTTGTCGCACGAGCGCAAACAAAACAAAATCCTCACGGGTGGGATTTTCAGAAGAAAAACGGACGAACACGGTGGGAAATCGGTCTGTTGGTGTTATGAGCGAGTCTTAAACGTTATGATACTTAACGAAATCATCTTCACGCGATCTTTAGTACGAGCACGCGTCTCCGCCGAATATTTCCACTGATTTCAAACGATTATCACTCAGGCGACTCGAACGTGTAACATCCGTGTGGTTTAATGAAAACTAAAAAAGTCTGAACTTACAACAGAGGAAGAAATGTGGAGTTTCGTCCATTGACTGTTTTTGGGAGCTTGTATTCTATGAACTTTTAAATCTGATTTGGGATTGACTCTTTTCAGAAAGGATTTGCTTCAGAAAGAAAAAGGTGAGTAACGCCTGTAAATGGACTCTTGTTAGAGTCCGTAATCAAATACACATGCTTTGCTGTTTTATTGATTTGAATAATACTTGTAGAGTTTTTATAAAAACGCCAGGACAGTATAAAAACACTGTTGGGAAGAGTTTGATGACAGTTGTTTCCAGAAACGCGATGTTTTCCGTTTTCTTTTCTCTTTTTGTCTACTCATCTTGCAACGTTACTTGAATCATTTAAATTTTATTCGTCTGTCAGAAACCAAAGGAGGCCCTTCTTTAAATCACTTTAAAATGCATTTGGACGGAAAGTCATTTTGACTGGGCAGTTTGTTTAAATGTTAATGTATTTTATTGAGCCTGACCAGCTATTATTATTATTATTATTTATTTTATTTATTTTTTCTTACGGTTTTCGTATGAGTAACCTACGCTGTGGGATCTCATTAGCTTTCATCATCAAATTCCCCAAAATCTGATGTTTTTATGAGAGCGAGTTGATGCGCGTGCCTGTAGCCTACTGTCACGCGCGCTCCCGCACATCATCATCTCATATTTGAAGCCATCCAGGAGGTCAGTACAGCGAAATAATGTTTTCAAAATCGAAAAATCGATTGGAATATCTAAGCATATTTAGCTTAAAATATTGGATTTCTGTTTCACTTAGTGGCTTCTGTGGAAAAGGTGTTATTGTGTTCAGCATTTGTTACATATCTAAGCTATTAGGTTACTTAAGAATGATTTCCCCCGTAGTTATTTGGGACCCTGACAGTTACTTTTAATTTTGCCCCTGCACTGTTTTAATTATTAGTATTATTTTGTGAATCAGTATTTTCATGCATTATTGGCCCTTCATCCATGAGATTTTGCAGATTCCCTTTCCCAAAATAATTGCATGTTATCTTGATGTGAAGGCAGGTTTATTCTTGCAGTTGTTTATCTTTCCACAGTAAAAAAAAAAAAAAAAAGACAAACAACATACCTATACTGAGGTATGAGTTTGGATGGCACTGTGGCAGAAGGATAATTCAGTAAAAAACACACATTGTTAAAAGACATAAGACGCATTAAATCCTGAAATCATTTCAAAGACAGAAAAAACGTCTCTTTAGCTGAAAGTCATATTTATGTCTTTATTTGGGCCAAGACATGTATGTTTTCACAGAAATTATCCTAATTCAACAAGCTTGAGTCTTGTTGTGCTATAGGGCTTTTGGGCAGCTAAAGAAATGTATGTTTTTACAGAAATGAATTCAACAATCTTGAGTCGTAGTTAGTTAGCTGTGCTATAGGGCTTTTGTTCTGTCACTTTGTACATAGCAAAATAATTCTGCACCCACCTCACAGTGTCACTCCCTTTTTCTTCCTCATCACTCACTAGATAATTTCAGAGTAGTGCAAAATACACCCCCCCCCCCCCCCCTTCATTCTTGGACTGTTCAGCACAGTCTTGAACTTTCTAATCATTGAAGCTTTACATCAAAGTTGCATATACTTACATCCTTTCTTCTAGTTGAGCTTTTAAATACTCTCCCTGCTGTTAAGTCACCATTGCAATTTCAAGTAAAGACATTCACGGACAGTTTCCACCTTTCCACCGGTGTGAAGAACATGATGGAAAAGCAGAGTGGTTTATGAATGGCGACACGCTGGCTGGCTACTGCATGCGCAGACTTGACCCAGAGTTGTTGCAAGTCGATGCAGAAATGTGAGCAAACTACAGTCAATTAGATATGAACATTTTCAGGCAGTTTGTGCAAGAACCATATAGTAGCTTGAGTTTTTTTTTTTAATACATTATTGTAATTTCATTTAAATCCTGAAACTATTTTCCACTGAACATAAAGCTCAGTGTTCGGTCCACGTATTCATGCAGCGTCCTTTTCAGCCAGTACTGAAGAACTGTAACCGACCTTGTGAAAATGTAGTTGTTTAAGTCCATAATTACATCAATTACTTAAATTAGAGGGGAAATCATTATGGCTGCTCGTCCCTCAGGATCTGACCAGTGATTTTACTGTTAGCCGCTCCAGACAGGTCACTGGTTCATCTGGTTTGCAATGAAGTAAGAGTATTTTGCAAAGCATCATTAGTATTTTCATAGAGGGATATGGCATTGACAGTTTGAGTTGCATTAATAGCTAGTTTACTGTGCATTTCTGGATAATAATGGACGTATTTGAGTGAGCGCAATGGTTTGACCCAGCCTTCGTGTTCTGCATACGGTCCTAAACACTCGTTTTGGTTTGTTGTGTTGATCTTGTAGTGACCGCTTTATAGTGAAATGAAAGGAAGCAAATGGATGGAGATGCTGTGGTTGTTCTTCCGGTGGAAGTACGCTGTTAAGAGTTTGGAGAGAAGAGGAATTCTTTGCCCTCTAATTTACTGGGCTGGCAGGGCTGGGCTGGCACAGTAAACCATCGCCCAGCACTTTTAAAAGGAAAGTTACTATTACACAACTGTCTGAGAGCTTTAGCATGAAACTTTGGGAGGAGATTAGGTCTCAAAATGGAGAGATGCGTTACAATGCCTTATTTTGTTTACATCAACACATCTGTCACAAAGCAAAATGGCTGCCTTAGTTGTCTTAAATCAGATTTTTTTTTATGCATATGAAAGGTTAGGGTATAATACGATGTCCTTTTCAACACCCGTTTCGTTGGGGGCTCATCCGGGATCTTTATAGAATATTTTCTAAATGTCGATAAAAAACAATTGCGAAATGACGGCGTTTCCATGAACCAATGTTATGTGACTAAAAAGCCATTTTTCTTCTCACGATCGAAAATCATGGCAGTAGATTTGGCGTGCGAGAGTAAAATTAGATCATGCGAGAGTAAACGTTTTTTGAGATGCATGGGAGTTTTCGCGAATTTTACGCGTTTCCATTGGGCGTATTTGCAATTCGCCCAATTTGAAGGGTAATGGAAATGCGGCTAGTAAAGAGTTTTGCAGGTAAAGTTCATCAGCCTGGCCCTAATAGCCTCCCTATGGAGTGGCAGTCTGGAGACTCTTGGTTTGGTGGGCCAGCTATGGCTCTGGCTCCCACCGGCACTGGAATGAGTGAGGTCAGGCGTCCCGTCTCCGACACAAACCAATGCTGTTCTCTGGAATGTTCCGCTCCAGTAGTAATGAGCTGGGCCTGCTATACGCTCTCGCCATGTTCCCCTCCAATGATCAGAGAGAGAAAAACATGCTGGGGTTCATTAATTAGGGTACTAACTTCTCTTTCCACTTGACTTGGCCGAATTCTTTTTATTCCGTGCTTGCTCTCTCTCTCTCTCTCTCTCTCTCTCTCTCTCTCTCTCGACTGTCTGCGCGTCTTTCCCTCTCAAAGTGAACACCGTGGTAAAGACTTTAAATATAATCAGCTGGATGTTTGTTCTGCTGTTTGTTTTACTTAGAAATAGTTCACGTAAACAGAGGAACTTGTTTAAAAAAAAATATTTCAAACATTTACATCAGCGGAAACTCAGCCAAGTAATTTAGTCACAAACTAAGCCTTCTGGTTTGTGATTTTCTTAAACTATACCATTTTTGTTTCCCCAAAAGCATATTCATTAAATGTGTTTAACAGTTAAAACTAGTTTAGGGTACATTAGTCATTCCAGCCATGTAAACTTGACCTGTTGCATCAGTAAAAAGACTACACTGGAGAAACCAAGAGATAAAATGAGCACGTTTACTCAAATTTAGTACTTAGTATACGTTTAGTTCTGAATTTTTTACACATTTAATGGATGCGATATTGGAGAGGATGTCATGTAGACAGAGGATAAGAAATTCAAACATGTTATCTTCGATAATATATCAGACCATGGCTGAAAAAAACTAGCATGTGTGTTAAAGAGCAATCAACTAAGGATTAGCTAACATCTGAAGGTTTAAAGATACTTGTTGCAAATCGTAGCTGTTCATTGTATCCGGTTCCTCTTAGCTCACCTGTCCTGATGGGAGTTTCCCATGGACTGTGTTCAACCTTTTTCCTTTTTGAAGAAAAAAAAAAAATAACTGTAGAGAAATTGATTAAATAAATTAGAAATAACATGTCCCTTGATATTGTAATGCAATACTGAGTTTTGCGTGCTGCCAATATTCTACTACACGCTGAGAACTGTCTTCCTCAAATAATAATAATTTACTGCAATAAGATGATGCCCAAATCCCTTATTTACACCATGTCGCCTTGATTATAATGTAAGCTTCCTGGTTTTGTCATGTCTCGTTCGCACTGTATATTGTTACACTTCAGTATATTACTGAAACAGAGCAGATTTACATTAGTAGGTCTTTGTTTTCTTGCTTCTCCACGTAGTCTGATGTGTGTGGGCTTTTTTCTGTATGTTTTTGCCCTGGAGATGTTGATGTAAGTGTCTTTTGCAGTGTCTGACACAAACTCAGAGTCCCACACCTCTGACCGTTTGCCCGTCTCTCCAATCATCTGTTCTTCTGGTTTGTTCCAGCTGCAGACATGGCTTGAAAAATGAAACCAACCCAAACTCAATGGGAAAAATGTTATGTGTGTCAAATCTCATTTCTTGGTGTTTTTCCAAATTTCTTGTCCTTATTAGAGCAGCTGGTGAAGGTGATAGACATCTCATCGCATTGTTCTGTAAAATATTCTACTCCCAAGTGCATTATGATGCACTGATATATGAAAGCGCTATATAAATGCCTCATTCTATTCTATTCTTCTATTCTGACTTCGCTAGAACCGTCCTAGGCAAGAAATGATAGGTGTAAGAGAAATTATTGTAAATTTATTCCTTAATATTTATAGAAGTTACATTCGAAATGCACTTGGCCTTAAATTTAATGGCATGTGTCCAGTCTGAATAGGCATGATGCTTCTAGGAAGGATTGCACCAGCCGTTCGTAAGTTTCTTCTTAAATTTGAACATGAAGCCCACACTAGAGGCTTAGTAACTAGCTAGTTTGTAACTAACTCTGTACTTTATTCAGTTGCACAATTTGTTCGTAAGGCAGATCGTAGCTAGTAGGTCGTAAACCCTCTGTAAAGTAATGCATAGTCACATAATATGACGTTTACCCTCAACGATCCAATAGCAGCCTTCAAATATGTGAGCAGAAGCTGTTGAAATGCCTTGAATTTCAGTTTATCCTTCTAACTTCTTTTGTCTCACGTAACTAACGGTAATTGTCTCACGTAACGGTAAAAACTTCCAAATATTAGCTAAATACGATACTACTTAATCATGAATAACACAATACATGTTTTATGTAAATAACATTCAGAAACTGTATTTGAAATAAGGATCATTAAATAAATACTGATACAAAAATCATAAGCAAGACATCTATGCACACATGGCGCTCTTGTTGGACGGGTTCGTGTTGAAGAGCCGCTAACAAAGTAATCTTTTCACATAATGTTCTCTTACTTAAAATGTTAGTGAGTGTAAATGTAAGAATTATCATAAATGTCTAAAGACTTGAAGTCTGTCGGGTATTGATGCAGTTCAGTCTGTCTGCCATTCCAACCGTTACTCCTGATCGGAGGCTTCAGTAAATGTTTAGTTTATACGAAGAGTTACGCTTCAACTAAGCTTAATGGTGCAACGCAAAAATATTTAGTAGTGCATGCATAAGTTGTAACTTAGTGCCCATTTTCTTCAAAACTATGCTAAGTTGTAACTTACGCACAGCTGGTGCCACCGGATCCTGATCTCTCTCTCTCTCTCGAGAATTAAAAACGATTCATTACATCACTGACTCGCCAGGATATTTCTTGATATTTAATGTTGAATAGCCACACATTTTTCATTTAGTTTATTTAGAAAGTTTAGGGTTCATATAACCTTTAGCTTTAACCATATTAAGTTTAAAAAAAATTTTTCCCAGTTTATTTAAATTTGTGAATTAGAAGCAAAATCCCAAATGCAAGCAAAGACACACACTTTACCACAGCTAAACATTCTGAAGGAAAAACATCTGCCAGATGAATTGTGAAACGCGGCTTTTTTTTTTTTTCAGACCAATCCGGTCGTGTGTGTGTGTGTGTTGAAATGTGTAAATGATGTTTGAACGAGGAGTTCCGATAGCTATTAGGGCAAATGGCGTGAAGGGGGTCATGCTGGGGTCTAAACCAGCTCAGAGTTGACAGATATCTGTGAAGGGTTGGAAGAGTGTGTTTGTGTTTCTGTGCGTTTTACTTGCGTGTGTTTGTAAGATCTCCCGCAGAACTGCGCTACGAAACGGTTCTTTCCACTAAAAAGATATGTAAGGTGGTTTCTGCAATCAAATTTAGTCTTCAATACATAATTCAACTAAAATGAAAGAGTGCCACGTTAGCTTACTGTTCAAGGCGATTTTGTTGATGCAAACTCATTAAAGACAATGATGTAGTGGAAAAGTCTGAGGTTAAAATCCTTGAGTTCTTAAAGGACGTGCTGTTCCAGTATTGACCTTATTCAGCAAAGTTATGTTTTCGTCTGCTTCATGGTTACAGCTCATATGGATGGAGAGTTTTATCAGGCTGTTTATAAGAAACTTTGATCTGTGCTGCTCAAGCATGTAGGGGTTTCTGTGACTCTTATTATAGAGTTTTACTGGAATTCTCTCTCTGTCAGGGAACCTTTTCTATTAAGCCATAAGATTAATTTCGTCAGTATGTTCATTTGTACAACTCCTCGGTTCAAGTTACTCTAAAGAGAAGGTTATTGTATGTTTAACTAATTTAGTATGGTTTTTTGCTTCTGAAATGAATGCTGGCATAAGAATGGTCTGGTGTGTGGAGAAAAATATCATCAGCTAACATAAATGCCACATGTTGTCTTTAATCATTGGTTGTGAATAGATACATATTCTTAATTGTTTCGCTTTCTGGTTTTCTTCACCTCACACGCAGTGCGGATGTCCTAGCTGTTTTAATGGCGAGCTGGGCTGGATGCAGAGTTCAGATGTAGAGAACCCTTGATGATGATGACGATGATGACGATGATGAAGACCATGCTGCTGCTGATCTCAATACTCCTAACTCAGGCTCTTCAGTCCCACTGCAGACCAGCCACCCAAGAAGAGAGTAAGTGTTGTTTTTTTTTTGTCCTCTTGTTGTATCTCAGTTGAAGACGTGTTAACAATAAACCATGTCTCAGACACTTTGCAATTAAGCTCTCTGAAATAGTTTTTAAATTGGCCATATCCTACGCGTTTATGGCAGTTTTTTCATTTTCTTTTTTCACTTTAATGTTGCTTAAGCTTTCTTTCAACAAAAACAGGTGTGATTGTTTTCCACCCTCTGTCTGGGCCTGAATTAAACAGGCTGTTTTTCTTTTCTTTTGCAATAGTACCATTTTAAGATGTGTTCATATAAAACAACATCATTACGATATCTCAGTGGCCTATTTTTAAGCGTACATTCAGGAAACTATGCCTACATAGTACATCAAACATGTATCCTACGTCATGTTGTTGTTATTATTCTTATTCTGAAGAGCAAGTAAAATGCTGTTTTCCACAATTTGTCCTCATTAAAATGAGCTAGACTTTGATATCTGTCAATATTGTACAACATGATTGTATAGCTATGCCGTATCACTATATGCACTTTCTCAAACCATATTCATGTCTGCAATTTGGTCGTATGCCGTGAGGGAAAGCTGTGGAAGTTTACAATTGGATGCCATTTGTTCTGCATTTCCACCTCATATCCAAAATAGCCATTTAAAACCCTAAGGACTTTCAAGCGCTCAAGTCATAGACGGAGAGTGAAAAAGGCAAACGGGTTGAAAACCCCCCCCCAAAAAAAACAGCAGCTGAAATAAAACCCTGAAAAATGTGTCCTTTGGCATCATTCCAGCGGAGCGAGTGCCTGTGGCTCTCACAGGCCCGAACGTGCTTCCCTACCGTCATCCCCGTCTTTTGGGTTTTGGAAATACAGTGTTCCCGGGAGACTTCTGAATGCCTTGCATTACATTATAAAATGAGCGGTCACTTCTGCTCTGGCCGACTGTGAAGGCTTTAAATAAACGTTGACCCCAGAGCTGGAGGTGTGAAATAGCTGCCATCTGTATCCTCCGGCTATGCAGAGATACCCCCCCCCCCCCTCTCTCCCTCTCCGTTGTCTCATCATCCTCCTTTTGTAATGAAAAGGTGTTTGTTGTAAAGGGGAAGAGTTGACTACCTGAGACGCTATAAATTACTGCTTTTAAAAGAAGACACAGAAAGTACTCCGCCCTGTGGAGCGGTTCCACAGTGGAGATCATGTTTCTGGGAAAATGAAGCACGTTTGAGTGCAGAGCTGTGAAGCGTAGCCCTGTGGGTACTGTAGTGCTCTTCAAGAAAACTTGCATTGCACGAGAAAAAGTCCGCCTGTGGTGAAAATCCAGCTTTTAATGTTGTTTTTATGTCTATGTGGTGTTTTTACCAAACCATGTGTAAATTCATAAGTCGACACCATTGCTGAGTATTTTCTCCTTAAAACTGCAGTGAACCAAAGACAGTCTCCAAAACACGGTTCAACGTGTGATCGTCAACAAGTGGATCTCTGAGCTGCTGTCAGTGTTGCCAGATTGGAAATGTCCAATTATCGTACCAGAATCTCAAAATGATCGTATTTGGAAGAAAATTATCGTACAGAACACAGCTGTTTATCTAGACCAACAACTTTTTGACACGACTATCAACTGTCAACCTCAGCTTGGAAACAACTAAGTGCAGCGGCAGGAACGTTAACTTGTGCTGGGTGAGAGAGTCATTCTCCACGATGATTGGCCGAGAAGACGTAACGTGAGATGAGATGGAAGACATGCGAAACACCACGTTCACGTTCTCCTCACAATCATGACGGTAGACGTAGGATACACAGCTAGATAAATGAGTATAGAAGCCCTATGATTACAACGACCATCATTTGTCACAAAAATTCTGAAATTATCGTACATTATGGGATTTTTTTTCATTGTATAAATACGATAGACGTGAGTGAGTGGAGACGGGGCTAATTTGCATATTCATAGAACCGCGTATACTAAATGAGGCAAGAGTGTAGTTACATTCAAGCTATTTTAAGGCATGAAGTATTTTTTAAACAGGGAGACTTTAAACAACTTTTCAAGTTGGTGCGGATCTAACACCCTAGATGCACAAATTGGGGGTTCGCTGGGAATATACTTTTTTTTTTTTTTTTTATCCCCATGCATCTGACTATTTTAATAAAATATTTTTATTTCTTGCCATTCGTTTAAACACTTCCCTAAGAGACTTTATTGTGACTAAAATGAAGGGAGGAAGACCCTTGATGAATTACCTTTTACCCACTTAATGCTTGACAGCCAAATGGCCGAGCGTGTTGATACCCTGTAAGCATTTCCTCTACTCCTCCTCTCCCTTCTTCCTCCTGTCAGGGCAGAGAGCACTTTTCCTTCTCTCCCCTCAGGCCTCCTGTGGCGTAAATGATAGTTTCAGCTGTTGATGAGTGACTGACACTCCAGCATTTGGTTACATTTGTTTTTTTCCTCCTAGGTGGGAATACTACCTGCACAAATAACAGACTTCCTTAAGTAGCATTTTAACTTTAAACCCTTTTAAATGTTTTGGGATCGGAAGAGACTTTCAAAAGCCCAAGGCATATTTAATTGAAAGCGGGAAAAATTCTTGCAAATCATAACCTAGGTATTTATATATTTTTATTTTTCCTTTGTATAATTTGATACTTTATGCCTTTATATAATTAATCTTTAACTATCTATTGTTAATGATTATAAACTGTTAGTGTTATTTTAGTATTTATATAATACATAGTATTTATGAGCTAAATGATAAAATGAGCTTTTATTTTTAGATTTTAAGTTACATTTCAGTCTTTGTAATTTTGTTATGTGGTTTTGTTATTATTATTATCATCATCGTCATTTCATATTTCTATTTAGCTATTTAGTGTATTTGTATTTTAGTTCTAGTAATTTTAGTACTTCAAATTCAGCTTATTTTATTTGTTAGTAGAATTGTTTACCTTTAATATTTCAGATTTATATTACTGCAGCTTCATTTCAATTTACAAAAACTATTTTTAATAGTTTAAGTTTAGTTAAAGGTATAGTGGAGGATCTTTCCGAATTTTAGATAAGACCCGCCCTCTCCACTTTTTGAATAAGTTTGATTGATTCACCAGAATGATTGACAATTAGGAGGACCAATAGTATAGGTGATCCACCCGGAAGTAAAAAAATCCTCCATTATACCTTTAAACAAGACTTAAGCTCATTGTTTTTGCTGTTTTGGTTGGCAACTATAGTCTTTGTAAAACATGCTCTAGTTGCAGATACTACAATAGATGACAAAACCTTTATCAATGAACCAGTTTTGAATCAGTGTATTGAAAAACGCAATTTACTGATTTGCTTGTCACTCAATAGTATTCCCAATATTCCCATTAAATTACTTGAAGGACATAGAAACATACTGTTAATGTGTGCGTTTCCATCTATCCTGTTGTTCATGATTAATGTCCATTGACGTTCTTTAATGTATGCCACTTTTCTTATTCTTGCCACATCACTCTCTCATTCTCAATCTTACTCTCTGTAAAACACGCTGACCATCTAAAAGGAGATGAATAAATACTTTGGCGGAAACAATGGCTGTGATTCAGCAGGGCACGCTGATCTCATTCCTGCCCCTGCGTGTACATGAGCACATTTACGTGTAGGCAAGCAGTGATTATGTTTGTACAACCGTGGCCATTGTGAACAAATGCCATTAGCATCCAAGTCCTGATGTGGGCTTTAATTGACGCAGGCTAGCATACGGCAGGTTAATGGTAGGGGAGGTGTGTGTGTGTGTGTGTGTGTGTATTCTTCTGTCACACTGTGCCCACACCTTCGTTAATCACAAGTAATGGACTGATAGTCAGAGGAATAATCAAATTTGGTCACTTACAAGTCACATTCCACTTTCTTTGTGTGGTATTCTTTGTGACGGTGCACATTTCAATCTGTTATTGAGACTAAACCTCCTATACTGTGTATATACAGGGCCTAAAACAAATTTTTTGCCACACCTTTGAATGGCCGGTCGGTGACTTAATAAAATTGACCAGCCGTGACACAAAAACAGGCAGTTATGACACCAACATTTTAGATACCAGTGAAAATTCACATTCCTCTTTTCCAGTTTGATTCCACAGCACAAACTACTAGCTTAATACACATTTAATAGCCTACATTTTTAAAGACAAGTAAACAGTCAGTTTACTTAACATAAATACAATACATACAAATGAAAACAGTGCTAATCAAGTAGGCTAATCAAATAAATAGCACTGCATAGTCTTCATATCCTTTTTAAAGTTCAAGAGCAGTGAGTTGTTTTTTTCTTCTTTGTCCTCTGTTGTTTGGTTAACATTAAAAACGCAGACACTAGCAGGATTATCAGGAAGCTGTCACTTTAAGAGCGAATGCACACACACATCATGCGTTTTGTGTTTGCGTTCACGTAAGACATAACCGACTATGTTTACTAGGATGCTCGCCGAGACAGGTGTTTTTTTACATCATTTTGAGTGAATTTGTCCATTGAAGCACAGGAAGGCATGAAAGAGAGCTCAACTTTATATATATATATATATATATATATATATATATATATATATATATATATATATATATATATATATATATATATATATATATATATATATATATATGTGTGTGTGTATATGTATGTATATGTAATACACATACATACATACATACATACATACATACATACATACATACATACATACATACATACATACATACATACATACATATACTCACAGTTGTCAACATTTGAAGTGGATCAAAACCTTTCATCAAAGTTATACATGAATTTTGAACAATACCTGTTCTTGTCTTAGGACAACTTTGAAACTTTTTCTTCAAATGTATATGAAATGTAAATGACTACTGCATATATAATCACCCGCAGGTCAGATCTGAGATAAAGGGTTGGTCTTTTTCTGGCCTTTTTTTGCAGTTGCTCGGGCTCTGTCTTCCTACTTCCATCTTTTCCTCTTCTCTACTTGACCATCGTTCTGTCATGACAGGAAATCCCTGTGGTCATTCTCTTCATGTATTGCTTCCTCTCTTGTATCCTGAAAGGCCTCTCTGCCATATCAGTCTCACTCGCTCACCTCTCATTTTGTCCTTCGCCCAAAAGAAAAATCCCTTTCATGATTTAACATAATTAACATGATTTTCAGGCATGTCAATCTTTTTTTTTTTAATGGCTTGCAGCAGGAAAGAAAAAAATGCAATGGCTATTCCAGCTGGGTTGCTTTTCCAAATATGTGGACTTGAATCCAAGCTAATCTGGTCAGAGAATCTGGAAGATTAACAGTCTTGAGATTTCATGGGGAGTGCCTCAGCTTGGCAGGGTGCATATTTTAAAGTTAGTGGAGTTAGAAGTAGGGCTGTTTAATTAATCATAATACAAACAAGACTGTTATAAGGTGACTGCTAAATGTGCAGTCTGCACGTTGTGTGCACGCTTACACACAGGGCTGTTCTTCATTCCAGTGTGTGTTTCACTTTAAAACACAAGCTCTGTCATATTCTGTGATTATGAAGAGCGCAAGATAAATACAGACTGAACGGGACACCACTGTATGGGCCAGATGATACGCAAACTACATTTCTTGGCTGGAGAAAGCAAGTGTTGATTTTTTTCTGTAATGTTTTTTTTCTTCTAGGTGCTTTGGTGTGCAGAAACTCATTTGGTTATTTAGTGTCCTTTAGGAGTCTCCCAAGTTTCCTCTTTTGGAAAGACCTCTAAATTTACCTGGGGAAAAAAGGCTTGCAGAAAGTAGATTTTTGAGAGTCGTCAATCTGGTGGTTTGCTTTGCTGGATATAACAAATGATAGCAAAAAAACAAGATAAACTGTATATGCTTATTTTCACGATACGTGTGCGATTAATCACGTTTTTTCGAAAATGTTATCCAAGTCGAAAATTTTGACAGCCCTAATATACATAATATACCTTTTTGAAATATTATTAAAAAATAAAAAAAGATTTCAATAGATTTACCTATTTGGCTTTCATTTTTTGTTTCCTATTTTTTTTAAACAACCTCTACACCAAATTTGTTTCCCCATCATAAGTTATTTTTTTCTTCAATTTAATGCTCTTAATTTCCAGTGTAGTGGTTGTGCCAGACGACATCTGGACTCTATAGCTCGCACACCGGTGCATGTCCTCAGCTTGTATTGCATGGAGTTTTGTACTTTGAAGTGACTGATGGCTTGGTAACATGCCACTATTTAATATCCTGGAAAGGAAGCATGTCGATTAATGACTGTAAATCATAAAGCAGCTGTATAGTTTTCTCCCTGTGTGATTATTGCGGAATACTCACAGTAAACAGCTTCTCTGGTGACTGGTGCAAAATGTTTTCGGCATCTGTTCTGCTCAACTCAAAATGCCAAGAGGAAATTGGAACCTCATTGTCATGAACTTATGGTCAGTTGTGTATCTGTAATATGAATTCATCAAATCATAATGTGAAATATTTCTGGCTCTCTGACACTGAGGTCAAGTGAATGCTGTCATATTGGTTGAAAATATAAAGGTTGAAATTGTTCTCTGTTTTTCGTAAATGTCAGATTGGGAACCAGTTAAAAAATAAAAATGGTTGCACTTTATTTTTCAGTACATGCATTTGCGTGTACCAAAGAAAGTACTGGTAATATAATGGGTTAGGTTTAGGGGTAGGTTCAGGGTTAGTACCTAGTTATTACCCAGTTATTGAAATTATTATAATAAGTACATAGTATGTCCATGTGCAACAGGACTGTAAAATATAGTGCTACCAATAAAATTTATAAAAATGCATTAATTATAGTATTGGTTAAAACAATGGTTGGACTATGTGCAACAAATGTGACTATTTACCCCATATTATGCCTGCTATTGGGGCATGTTGTCACAAAAGGCCAATTAAAGTATTTTTTTTCCCTAAGCAATGTGGGTGCAAATGTATAATAGCTTTTTGCTATTCCAGGTATATGATTGACTTTTAAAAGCAATCCAACCTTGAAAAGTGTTTACTTATTTAAACTGTGGTTACTCGCCCTCTTTTTAAGCTTCTATTTGTGTCTAAATTAGACTAGACTAGCTCATCTTCTTGTCTCTTCCTTCATTCTTTTCTGCAGTGTTTTGGTGGGGAAAGTTGATCCCTCCCTGGCCCCCTGTTCCTGTCAGGATTAAGAGCCTGTTAGACACATGCGAAGCAGGAAATACCTTAACTAGACCCTACTGAGGTCACCATGGATACCATCCCAAAAACCTGCTGCTACAGGCCTCTCGCTCGCTCTCCTTTATTAGCAGAGTTAATGGTGGTGATGGGCGGAGTTACCACAGCAGAACTAGTCAAGAGGAAACCTGGGTTACGTTTACTATTAAAAACGTGTCAGGGGAAAAAGGCATACCGGTTTCTCCAAAGTGGTTTCTTTTCATGAAATGTGCGCTGAATCCTTTTTCACAACCGCACACCTTTGGCAGACTTTTCAGAAGAAATTCTTTTGTAATTTTCTTACTTATACTTTGCAATTACTTTTTACCAAAAGTGGCTCAATGGGATGTAGGCCACGCATTGTTTCTTTGGATTTACTCACATTTCAAAACAATAGTGTAAATGTCGTCTTCTGCAAGGTGGCAGGATTTCATGGAAATTTGACCTTTTTTTGAACAATCATCAAGTCCTGGTGCATCTTTTACAGGAAACCAGTTGGTGTAATTCAAATCCCTCAGCGCAAGTCAAATGCATTATTGAACAGAAATTAATCCAATTAGCATTAGAATACAAAGCAGTCACCATTTGTTTTGTAAATGTGAAAATCTCACCTCATCTTACCGTTAGTATAGAGTCGCAATTAGCATATGGTGTCAGAATGTGCTCTTTGACAACATCAGTCTATTCTTTTAAAGAGGAACCCCAACGGTGATAATCCCCTAGTGCGCCGCGAGAAGCACTTCCCCTTTAAGAGTGCACAGCCAATTGCTTGAAAGGTGCAGATGAATGAATGACATGTTGATGGACAATGAATCTGCGTAATTATATTTAGATCCCCCCCCCCCCCTCCCTCCACTGGTCGCCTGGAGCAACGGGTCGGCTCAGGTGGCGGTATCCGAGGCAATGCCCCCGACCTTGCATCCCATAATCAAATTTGAGCTCTATCTCAGAATTGGCCTGACAATTGGCCCTTGACTAATTCCAACTCAGATTTGATTTAGCAGTGACTGAGCCGGTATCTTTGATAGACGTTAGAAGGTGTTTCTGCTCATCTATAGGATGCCAGTTGCAACAATGTTCGAGGGTTTGACTCACACAAATCTTTTTAAGAAAGAAGTTTCTTTAGATAAATTCTGAGACATTCGTTAAAATTCTTCAATAATAGTCAATAATCTTATCCCTCAAAACTCATCTTTGATCACCAAGCAATAGTGTTAACTTATGAATTTGCACATGGTTAGTCTTAAAGCATATTAAAAACATCACATAGACATATGAACAACATTAAAAGCTTGATTTTCACCACAGGGTGACTTTAAGTTCTCAAATGTTTTCTTAACTTTTTTCCCCGCCATTGACGGAAAGACTGCTTTCCTTGTTTTCACTGTTATAAGCTAGGGGGCGCTATTACACATCATCTGAAAAAGTGGAAGACATGAAAAAGAAGCAGAAACAAGCGATATCATTTGGAAGCAAATGCATATGTAAAATAATGCAATCATAAACATTAAACAGCATATAAATCAAAACGGCCTAATGTTACTGAATGAAATGCCGAACCAGGACGAGCTTTAGGACTGTGAAGCTTTAGGGATGTTGATGGACTCTGTCTTCTCCATCTGTGTTTTGATCATCGATCTGAATCCGATGTGTAAATATTTTGAGATGACTATTATAAACAGGTGTGCACATAACAGGTGCGCATGTGTGGTAAAAATAAACCATGCGCAGCAGAAAACATTACACGTTACCAACATTACACGTTTACTTACTGGAGTAGGATTGTTACTGGAGCTGGAGAAGGATTGATTGCATCAATCATGATGATAAGTGTGTTTATTAATTATTAGGGATGCAACGGATCGCCGTTGATCCGTGATCCGTACGGACGAGTTGCCCCATGGTTTTGCTAGCATTTGATTCGTGGATTAATTGATGAGTTTAACCATCATAGAGTCAAAGTTTATCATTCGGATGTGTTTTGTCTTGCCAATTTACATATTCAAGCGATTTTAAAATTGGGACTTGTGCTCGCACAGAGAGAGAGAGAGAGAGAGAGGGGCGAGATTGTGACAGCGTTCGAACACTGAATTTATTCCTCTTTCGCGTTTTCTTGCGCTTGAACGGACACACACACACAAAATTATGTCAAAATATTGCATCCATTTGCACTCCATCTTTCTAGAAAAATCCCTATTTGACTTGTTTTTGTAGGGTTTTTTTCTTCTTCAGAATTTCAAATTCAGCAAAAAGTCACGCAACTCATTATGGCTGATCATTGTTCACATTATCAATCATTGGTGTCACTTCAGAGTACTCGTGCACATCCCTGGTAATAGTGATGCGTATTATGTGTGGCTAGTTTTATTTTGTAATGCTTAATATTTGAAACAACCCAACATCTTACCTTTTGTAGATTTAAGACATTGGAGTTAGATTTAACTAAGTTAAAGGTTATCCTAATGGTCACCAGTTTGGTGGTTTTACCTAATGGTTGGATAGGAACTTTAGTATTCGATATGATGTACATTCTTTTCAGGAATTCTAATTATATTACAACTTAATATAACTTTTTTCTCATCTTGTTCTTAGCGTTAGCCCTGGTTGATCCCACGCCGTACACTCTGTATCCGGGGGACAAACTGGAGCTAAACTGTAAAGGTAAAGAGGAGACACAGGAAGTTACCTGGACTAAGGACCATTTTCCACTGGTTGATGGAGAGCACACACGTCTGCGCAGCGACCAGATGGAGATCGAAACAGTGGAGCCAGCCGACTCTGGTCTGTATGCTTGCTTTGCTCAGGGACCCAACAGCAACCATACAGATTACTTCAATGTCAACGTTACAGGTGAGAAACCAATTTAATTCAAAATTGCTGATAGGTTGACATTTGTATTGTTCACAAACACAGCAAAAACATAACCTGATTTTCTGTTCTTTGGTCAGATGGATTATCCTCAGAAGATGATGATGAAGATGAGTCTTCCTCAGAGGAGGCCAAGCTATCAAATGACCAGAAGCTGCTTCGTGAGTCACCGTTGCTCTCTTAGTCAAACTCTCTGTGCTCGAAACTCTGACTCAAAGATATGCAAATGTCAATGCGAATCAATATTGTTAGGATTGTCCTTCAAAGCAGGAATTATAACAGGAAATAGTGCACATTTTTGTTTTATAAACCACAGCCGTCTTACGGAATGTGCCGAGCTTTAGTTTATTAGACTGAAAGTCTTCATGTCTTTTGATGGATTAGTCTTTGAGTCCCAAGGGCACTATCAAGCCAGTCAAAAGGAGCGAAACCATCAACCCAACACCCAAATCTTGCACACTTTGATCTGAGGTCACCTTAGTACAATCACTCTCCTGGAACGTGCTCTAATCGTTGCTTTGGACTAGTGTTCTACGATGGTCATCCTCCTGATACTACATTGTAGTTTCATAGCAATTTCCTCAGTCTTATTTTTTTGTACTTTCTATCGGTTCCTCAGCAATGGCTCCTGTTTGGGCTCACCCTGATAAGATGGAGAAGAAGCTCCACGCGGTTCCCGCCAGCAAAACTGTCAAGTTCCGTTGCCAGGCCAACGGTAACCCTACACCAACTCTCAAGTGGCTCAAGAACGGCAAAGAGTTTAAGAGAGACCAGCGAATAGGAGGCTTCAAGGTGACGCAACATCCCCATTCTATCTCAGAGATGCTTTCAAAATATCCATGTCTTAATCTTAAAGTCCCCCTGTGGTGAAAATCAAGCTTTTAATGTTGTTTATATGTCTACGTGTTGGTTTTAATATGCTTTAAGACAAACCATTATGTAAATTCATAAGTCAACACCATTGCTGAGTATTTTCTCCTTAAAACTGCTGTGCTCCAAAAACACGTTTTTTTTCTGACGTCACAAACTGGTTCCCAAACTTCATTTTTGCCAGCCAGCTGCTGTGATTTGGAGGTTAAAAGAGCACCTCCTCCTCAACAGATTTGTCTTCCAGACACCTCACTGTTGCATGACAGAGGTTGAATAACCGTGCCTTGAAGGCAGACATTGGAGCCGTGGGTTTCTGGTGGAGGCGGCCTACTATTGCTTGGCTCCTTATTTTACACAACTCGTTGTGCTCAGACAGATGAGAATAAACTCCAGGATAAACCAGCTCTGTCCTTGTACTCATTTAACCATGTTGATCAGGAATGTCAACAAACCCAATGTAACGTTTAAATTGATTTCTTAGCAACGCGTCATTAGGAGAACTGCTTTGAGTGAGTTTTGGCCACAGCTCACTAGTTAGAAAATCAAAATGAGAATGAGTAGATAATGACAGGTTATTTTAATTTGTGGGTTTAAATATTTCTCTAAAAAATACTACAGATCAAAATAAAAAAAATGTTATTCCATTCCTCTCCCTTCTACATGACATTATAGTGGTGTTCTCTGCTCGTGTCATTGTGGACCTGTAGCGTCTGTGTTTCTCATCAAGGTGTTTTCCAGCTGGGAGATATTAGTCCTCTTCCTCTCCCTCACCGCATACACACTTTACCATCTGGAGTGTGTTTGAGGCCACTGCAATGCATACACACATGCACGCACACACAGTAACATGTGCATTGACATGGTTTTATACAGACATTTGAGTATACTAAGAAAAATGCTTTATTTTGTGTGTGTGTGTGGAGACAGACTCCGTACCATACCATAGCGATAGTAATGTGTGCATAAATGCATCCAAACGTGTGTTTGAGCTCCAGGAGTGTGAAGGACTTCCGTTGAGGGGCCCTGCTGCAGTTTTTGGTAGTAACCTCCCCCCTGCACTCTTCCCAGTCTCTCGTGGTTTCTTTTGTTTAACAAGAGTCTGGCACAATTGTTCATTTACATTAAGTGTTTGTGAAAAGGAAGTCAGACAGACTGCGAGTGTAGCGGCTCACATCTGGGGTTCTGTAGGCCTATAACCTCTTATTAATTTTGCCCAACCTAAAGCTCATTTCATCAAGCTGTTACTGCAGAGAAGAGAACACATGCTCTGTTTGCTGGATTTTTATAGGTTTAGTTCACCCTAAAATTATTTGCATTCCAAACCTGTAATGACATTCATATTTCAATGTGGAACACAAAATGAGAGAACAAAATATCAATATTTAGTACCGTAACATTAGACTTGTGCACTTCTGATGATAATTAATAGTACATAATTCACAAATAGCAAAAATGTTGTCAATCTCTGCCATATGCTGATACAATATAATATACACATAATACAAATGAATATTTTAAGTAGTTTCATAAAAAATATGTATTTATTAAAATCGCCACTGATCTGTGGAGGTCCATGTTGCTTAGCAGACGTATGTTGTTTAATAGACTGAAGTTTGATGTTTGCTGGTGGTTTATAGAGCTCTTGGCTTGAGAAGAGCTCTGTGTCCGTGGACATGGATCGGCCCGTTTCCCACTCTCCGCCATGGAACAAGCTGTTCTCCACGGCTCTGTTCTTGTGCCTGACTGATGTTAAACTGACCTGACGGGGATTTGCTGCCAGCTCGCTCTGTTAAACTTCCTCAGCCTTTCATAGAAATGATCTTAAAAGACAAGCAGCCCTCTAATGCATTTAGCAGTTTTCTGCTTTTAGATGTTGAGCTGCAAGAAGATTTTGTCTATAGAAGTCTTTAATTGAAGAGTTTTGGATCAGATTCACTTCTGTGACTCCATACAGGCAGGGCTATTTACGTTGAGTGAAAATGGCAGTATTTTCTTAGCAATAAGTGTAAATTGTAGTTAGATGCTATTATTATATTTATTAAATAAATGCCGCCTTATTGGGACAATAAAGCCCTCCCTATCCCCTAACCCTAAACACTTTATTAAGGCACTTTTCACATATTTTCTTCATATTTACTGACAATAAAAGCCTTTTCAATCTGATACGCAGTTGGAAAAGGGAGAATAACGAGTTCGGCAAAAGTCGATCGCGTCAAAAGTATCTGCAACTACTGCCAACAAGGCGGGCTATTTGCACTTAGTGTAAATGACGCTATTTTTCTAAATAGATCATACATTATGTGGTCAATTTTATTGCATTTAGGCGCGCACAGAATCTGCACACTTTTTTTATATTTTTCATTTTACTGCACAGGTTCGGGAGCACATGTGGACCATCATAATGGAGTCGGTGGTACCGTCAGACAAAGGCAACTACACCTGCCTGGTGGAAAACAAATACGGCAGCATCAATCACACCTACCAGCTGGACGTAGTCGGTCAGTCTTATTTCTTGTCTTACCTCTACATTTTAAAAGTTAGGTCGATGTATTTGTCATCTTAACCCAAGCCCAACTTTTTTGTTATTCTTTGGTTGTGGGCAAATTTGTGTTGATCTTCCCTTCCCCACCAGCTCAGTTGCAGTGATTTATTGCGAACCCTTTTGATTAAATCGATTTACGTTTTAAGCTAGCACAGGCAAATGATCCCCAAGGGAGGGTCGCTGAAGCACTGCAATGTTTACTTGAGTCAATCAGATGCAAATGGGTGTTGTTCACCATGCAGCTAATGCTTTGGCGCAGCACCACTAATGGTTACCATTACTTCCCTGAAATGAACCGAAGTAACGGCTGGCTTTACATTTTCCGTGCGAGTGTCTGTGTGTGCGTGCTTGTCAAGGACAGGCACGTGTACTCTGTTGATGGTGTGTGTTAAATGATCCATTGCAAATACAAAGTGTTTACGTGATGCAGTGGATGAGTTAGAGACGTGGTTAGTGGCTCAAGATGAGATCAGTGTATTTGGAAGAAAGTAATTCAAACACTGATTGGCTGACATGGACTTGATTGATGCCTTCATTAAGTAGCAAATAAATCAGTGCTGCTGTGACATCATTTGCACCCTACATACACATTCATGAGAAGACACCATTTGAATTTGTCACACACACACAACACTCACACATCTACGCCATCAAGTCCACTTGAGAAGTTCCTACTTATGAGTTCAGAAGGATGTAACTGCGATGTGAGTTCATGTGCGATTTGTATAAAAATAAAATGGACACGTATGTTTTTCTGTCTTTTTTTTTTTTCTTTTTTATGATTGTTTGTAGATTTATAGACGTCCTGCCTTTTGTTCAGAAGGCCTGAGAGATGGGCTGTGGCTTAAAATAACATTTCCACTCATTTCCACCAAATTACAGCAATTATAATGATTTTTTTAGTCTGCATGTTAAATTGGCTGCTCCCTGTAGGCTCTGTCTGTGATATTAGCATTTAATGATCACGGGGCTCAACGCTCAACTTTCCCGGTCGTGCCCTGCCAAAGTTTTCACTGGCCCACCACAAAGAAGTGATAAATAATAATAAATAAAAAAAAGTTAGGCCTATTTATTGTTTTTGTTGTTTTTTTACCCATAACCTTAATAAATAATTTTGTGGCACCAAAAACTGCTAACTCTTATTGCTAACTAACTAACTATATATGAAGAGTTAAGATGCAAAAGCCTCTAAGTGCCATCTGAAATTTTCTTCTAGAATGATCATTTTTATAAAGCTTGTATATTTAAGTTCAGTAATTTCACTTAAATGACAATTAATAGGTAATTTGCATTGACATTTAAGTGAAATTATTTAACTTAAATATACGAGCTTGATAAAAATGATCATTCTAGAAGAAAATTTCAGATGGCACTTAGAGGCTTTTGCATCTGAACTCTATCTATCTATCTATCTATCTATCTATCTATCTATCTATAAAATTGTTAAAGACAAGCAAACGGTCAGCAATAAAATAAGAACATATAATCAAATTACAAGCAATATCACAAATACAATAGAATGAACATACAAATGAAATAAACACTGCTTTTCATAATGTTCAGGTAAGTATAACAGTCATTTTCAGGTAGAGAAAATGAATAATCAAATGTAAAATAGAATAGTCTTCTCTGTATAAATTAAATATAGAAAAGTTACAAAAGTTAAGAGCAGTGAGTGATTCTTTTTATTTGTCCTTGTTGTTTGATTAACATTAAGGTTCATTTAAGGTTCTGTCACTTTAAGAGCTGCACGGATCCAATATACTGACACACATGCATTTTATTTCTCAATTTTTTATGTCACTTAAGATATAACAGACTATGTTTACTAGGATACTCACCGAGACTGGCATTTTCCGATGTAATTGTGTGAATGTATCCGTTCAAGCGCAAGAAGACGTGAACGAGAGCTCAATTCAGCATTCGCACGCTGTCTGAGAAGCGGCTTTCTGGACGCACGCTTCAGATGTGTGCGCTCACAAAACTTCTCACACTACTGAATTTAGATCTCTTTCGCGTCTTCTTGCGCTTGAATATTTAAATTGACAAGGCTTAAAAACACGTGCAAATGATAAACTTTCATGATGCAGCACTGGCCTGATCGGGCAAGTGTCAGTTGTCAACTGTCCCGAGCGACGTTTACGCTGGCCCCGGGCCATCGAGCAGTCCTTATTGTCGAGCCCTGTTGAAGATCTTGATGTCTTTAAGAGGGGAAAAGAATGTAAAAAAATTGTTAATCAGGCTTATTTCAACCTCACTGACATAAATGTGTGTGTGTGTGATACAGAGCGTTCACCGCACAGGCCGATCCTCCAGGCCGGGTTGCCTGCTAACCGTACCGCAGTGGTGGGAAGTGACGTGGAGTTTGAGTGTAAAGTCTTCAGTGATCCTCAACCACACATCCAGTGGCTGAAGCACATCGAGGTGAACGGCAGCAGAGTCGGCCCTGACGGACTGCCGTACGTTCGGATCTTGAAGGTAAAATCCATTTCCTCTTACTAGTCAAGCTCCTAATGTTTGGTCAAACACCAATGTATTTTGTCCATTTGACAAAACTGTCTTTTTGTCAATATTAATAATGTGGTGACGCCTCAAAGTTTACAATATTTAATCAAGAGTCAAATAATTTGTCAGCCAGCACCAGCTTTTTTGATCATTTTCACAAAACTTTAATGGCCGCTGGAATATTTTGTTGTATGAATATCTGAACATGCAATATATTGAAAAAAATATATGAAATATGAAAAAAAAAGAAGATTTTATTCTAGCTATATGCATTCTTTATTATCAACACTTGTATGTGGGTAAGTTTCAAGCTGGCGGGACAGAGCTGGGTCAAGTATTCAATCTAATAATTAGTCATCTAATATTTGTTTTTAATTTAATTTGAGCTATATTTTGGTTTTAGTTAACAATAGCAACACTACCCTACATTTTGTAAGAAAATTTTAAATAACAAAAAGGGTTGTTTGAAGCTGACAGTTTAAGTCTATGGAATAAACGTAAACCAAATTCCTCATAAACTTACATGGTAAGTGTGTGTGTATATATATGTCCCTGTGGTAATTGATGCTGCCACTGGTACAGTCGATAGCGCTTTAGTTGTAACCTGGAACTTTCCTTTAAATATCAGAAATCAGTCTTGTCTAAAGTTCTTTACTTTTTCTGTTGCTGTTAAAAGTGTGTGTCTTTCACCATATTACTTCACCTCTACGGACGGAGCACCTCAGCAAATGGAGCAGGACTAACAGCTTTTGGGAAAAAAATATGAGCCACATTCTTGGCAGGCTGTCATAATCCATTTCACAAGAGCTGTAATGGCAGGTGTTGTCCTTCAGTGACCGCTGGGATCACAGTGACCTTAATGTTTGACTGTGCTTGACCTCTGACATATGTTTGACCTCCGCAGCACTCTGGGGTCAACAGCTCGAACACACAGGTCTTGACGCTGTACAACGTGACAGAAGAAGAAAGTGGGGAGTATATATGTAAAGTGGCCAATTATATAGGCCAAGCCAACCAATCAGCATGGCTCACCGTCGTTAAACACTCGCAAGGTAACGCACGCCCCCTGCTACAGAGACACATCAGTGCAGAAAGAGGCAGAAGTAGATGTTAGACGGAGGTAGAGACAGCGGTTATCGGGCTCTTAGGTGACCGTTACACATCTTCCCACTTCGTCGATCTTTTTTGTTTTCTGCGGTGCCCCTTGTGGTGCCGCAAATGACGCCATGGAAAATCCCAGCAGAGCAACTGGAAGTATTTTGGCTTGTGTTTACACTGGACGTTTCCTTCTCTCCATCTCTGTGCAGCACTTTGCCCTCCTAATAAGGGTGTTTTTCATGCCCTCTGAAGATTACTTGCACTTCAAAAGCATTTCAGTGGCACCTTGAGAATGTGCCCGTCTAAATTCCTTCACCTCGCTCGAGGGCTTTTTCTTTACCTGCTATTTTTCTCTTCAGGATTGCTTTGTTTCCATGACTATTAAATTCTGCATTCTCTCTCTCTTCCTCATAAATACCACTGGCATTTCACAGTTTTTGATGTCACAGCTAAAATTAAACTGATGTTTAACGTGCTCTCCTTTTATTTTAAACTCTACATGTAAATATAAGTCTCATAATTAAATATAAGGCATATAGCCTTGATGTATTTATAGAGTTTAAGTATATGCTTGAAAAGCTTAAAGCTACACTGTGTAGGATTTTCTCCCATCTAGCAGTGAAATTGTTTATGACTACCAACTGAATATTACCTTCTAGCCCCTCCCATTCCGAGGGCGTTTTAACTCCTACGGTGGCCGTATTATTTCAAATCTGCCGGCAGTCGCGAGTAATCTCCCCCTCGCATTCGTCACGGTGCCACTGAGTGTAAAAGCGCGAAAGGCGAAGCTTGAATTTCCAGGTATGTCCCTCTTTGGCTAATGTATTTTCAAGATGGAGGCGCAACATGGCTGCCGCCATTCGAGCGACTCGCTCGTATGTATTATAAATGGCAGATTCTACGCTTACGAGAATACTTGATTAGTTGGTACAAGTAATTACACATTAATGAGCACATATCATTTTGAAAGAACAAAGTGTTTTTTGCTAAGAATCAACTTAAAAAAATTACACAGTGTAGCATTCAAATAAAATCTTGGTTGACTGAAGTCCTGAAATTTTCGACTAAAAATTACGTTAGAAAAAAAAAAGTTGAATTAATTAGCTGCGCACTGTGCGCAGTACTTGGTAGACCTGTTGTCTGCCTAAATGAATTATAAATAAACATAAAAAACTAGTAGGCTATTTGCAGTATATTAAATCGTTTTTGACCTAATTATTTTGCACTGAAATGAGTCTGACACGAGTCTGTCGGCTCTGACAGCGTTGCATCACGTGCACCTGCGCAATATCATAGCCTATGATTTCCGAAAATAGTACTATGTTGTCAACTAGTGATATCATCACAAGAACTTTTGAGGAATATGCAACATAATTTAGACAATTGTTTTTGTCATATGTATTATAATAACTGACAGACACTATCATTTCAGCCGCTCTGTGCAGCCGCTCTGTGGAGCTCAGCTTCGCGGCTGAGACACGAATAGACTATTAACTTTAAAAAAAAATGCTGCCACACTGCCGATGTCTTTGTTGACATGGTAGAAGAGGACTGACTGACTATGAATTAAACGCTCTCACAATTAAATCAATAATATTCAGCAAACCTTCTAGTAGCCTACTTTCTTCAGTCTGTCTCTCTTCTCCAGTGGGTTGGGCTAATCCAAAAGAAGTGAAAACAAGGGGGGTGTTCTGAAGACAGACTGTTACCTGTGAAACAGGGGTGCTCTGAAAACACCCCCATTAGCAATTAGCGCTTTCCACCTGATGAAATGAACGCGGCAAAACTGATGAAATGAACGCGGCAAAAAATCGACCAATCAGAATTTTGGTCGAGCCAGAACGTATCGACCAAATAATCGACTAATCGACTGGGAGATTACAGCCCTAGTTGTAACAATAATTGTTTTATCAAATCGATTCGAGAAATTGTACTAATAACTTGCATGTTTTTGTTGTGATTAATCCCGATTAATCATGTTAGGTACGATTAATGTGCGGGCATAAAACCTTAATTGGGAAAGCTGTGCTTTGCGGACTTAGTGTAGCCTTTTAAACAGTCCCCAGCTTTTATTTTTTATCATTTCCAGCCTACAGGACTCACTGGCCACTTCTATAGCTGGCTAAATGTTCTTAATAGTGCTGTTCAATAGGTATTATAGCATCGCCTGAAGCAAAGTGCCAGTACCTTCGACATCCTTACTCGCACATATTTCTCACGCATTCTTTGACTAGCCTTTCTAATCTCCCAGTCTAAATGCCACTGCTTCCTTTTCTGAATGCGTGCATATGTGAGAGCGATTGTGTTCAGTCTCTGCTGGGTAATGTTCCATGTGGCCCATCTTGTGCATGTGGAGATGGAGGCGGGTGGACGTCACCCTCGTCTTCAGGTGTTGGGTCTGTAGCGGGTGGAGCCGCGTGCTCCGTTCTCCAGCTAACCACCAATCTGTCAGCAGGGTCATCGAAGGATCCACTTCCGATCATGGAGCTGTCCTGCTTTCCTTAAGGACGGTGAAGGGTGTTTCTCCAGCACCCTTCTCTTACTCCATGATGTCAAATCTTTACCGTTCTTCATCCAAAAACTCTCTCTCTCTCTCTCTCATCTGGTGGGTTTTCCTGGAGCTCTCCGGCTTCATCCTGTGGTTCTTTTCTCTAGACGGCAGGCGTCAACACTACGGATAAGGAGATGGAGGTACTGCAGATCAGGAATGTGTCTTTAGAGGATTCTGGAGAGTACACCTGCTTGGCTGGGAACTCTATCGGCCACTCCCATCACTCTGCATGGTTGACTGTCTATAAAGGTATCTGTGGTTCTTGTGGTGCTCTTTTTGGTTGATGTTTCTCCCTGTCTAAAGCCCAAAGTATATTTAGTTGTTTACATGTAGACTAGAGTATGCGTTCTGTGCGTGTGATGCAAATTTATTCGCCAGCATAGCGCAGATTTTTCTAACCGCACATACAATGTAAGTTCAGCTTGAACGTGTGCATTGAGGATTTTTGCACTAGTTAGTTTGTCCACAAGGCGGCAACACTGGCCCAGGCCTCTGTTTCACCGCTGAAGTGGAACGACAACAAACTAATGGAAGATGCAACAATGTTAAATGTCTTCATACCCGTTCACAGTTTAAACGAGTACAAAGACGTTTTTAGAGAAGTACTGAACGAGGATAATACTTTCTATTGCACACGCTATCAAATGGAGTGTACTTTGAAAGGCTGTTTACATACGCCAAGCGTTTGCGTCAAAACTGAAGTATGCTTTGGGCTTAACAGTGGCAGTTCACACTGTGGGTTGAATTTGGTCACATCACTGCAGTAGTTTCCATAAAAATCTGTTCAAAATGTTCTGTTGAAATTGACTTTATAGCTTTTATTTTTGAGGGCCAAGAAACCTCAAAATACCACCACGTTTTTCGCACAAAGTGGACATTCACTTTTCATAAATATGACTATATAGTGCAGACACTTCTAAAATAGTATAGACAGTTTGACTGTCTAATATAGTGCAGTTATTAAGATTTGGGTGCAATTTGATAAAAATCTATAAAAAGAATAAACCATTTTTGGTATTTTGTAAGAGAATTTTAACGTGAATGTCATCAATATTTCTTTTCTCAATGTCTCTAAACAGGCAATGAGTGTTAAGACATTGTCAGTGCTAGTAAACACTGGCTCTTTAATTTACTTCCATTACAAGCAATACCAGTGGTTTTATAGCAAATAACAATTCTTTGTGAACCGCACCATTCTTCAACCCCTGTGTGTCTGCTTTGTGGTTTTGTTATTCATCTGGGTGTTGACTGACACTTGAAATGTCAGTTGAAGCATGTCAAAATGACATGTTTGTTGTCCTTCTTTACAAAAGTGGAATCAAGCCAAGCCAAACCTCCTACTGTCTCTGACCACAACTGAATTTAAAGGTGCACATAAGTATATATTTACTCGAAGACAGGAACATAATTTTAGAAAAATCTTTTACACTAATATTAGTTGAAGGCTCGTAATAGTGGCCTTATGTAAGCTGATTAATTGTAGTGGGTCGGCTCATGGGGGCGTCATGTTGAGATCACATGACCAGCCAAATACAACTCACTTTTTCTCAGGAACCCCTTGGTATTTATTCACTTCTGTAATTATTTGTGGCCGACTGCTAAATAAATAATGGCATTGTAAAGAAATTCACTAAATTCACTTTATTTTGCAGTACGTGTATTTACACAAGAAAGTACTGCGTAATATAAAAAGTGAACTACTTAAAATGGGTTAAGTTTAGGTTTAGTGTTAAGTTCAGGGTTAGTACCTAGTTACAGTAAGTACATAGGACATGCATGTAAAACAGTCATGTAAAATAAAATGCTACAAAGGAGGAGTGGGCAATCTTCCCAAAATTGCATAATCCACCATCTAAATCACAATCTTCCCAATTTTGAGATGTACTATCGAGAATTTCCAGACTGGAACAAGCCTATGCAAAACACTGCATAATCTTCACTGTATGAATTATTTACATTGATTCTTATTTAAACCACTAGTTATTAGTTCAAGAGCAGTGAGTGCTTTAGTCTGTCTTCTGTTTAACATTAATGACAGACAGCAGTAGTTATTTGCATTAGGCTTGAAGACTGAATGCACGGATCTAACATAATGACACACATCCGATTTCTTTCCCAACTGTTTATTCACTTAAGACATAACTGACTGTCTTTATTAAAATACTACATATTTTTTGTGTATATTTGACCATTTAGGCGCACACCTGAAATCCCAGGTATACCTTGTTCGTCCGTGTTCTGCTCTTGCAGCGCACACAGAAAGCATGTGGGGATCAGTCTCTTTCGCAATATAATGCACTTTTAATAACTCTTTGAAAAATAAAGCATGTCCCACAGTAGACTGCATTTTATGACAGTCACGTTACATGATTTGATTGATTTGGACGTTTAGTTTTGGCTTTTAAGCACACCGCTTTAAAGGAAAGGGACGGCATGCATCACAATGATCATTTTATCTTGATTATCACGTTTTCATAAGTGTTGGAAGCCAAAATCGAAACCGAAACTACAATTTTATTCATCGTACAGCCCTACTGCTGTTTTTTTTCACCACGCATGAAAGTCAGCACAGCCATCTAGTTGGCAGTCATTGCTGTATTGTAACATTATTATGAGAACATAAAAGATCACAACCTCTGCGATTCACTTGAAAAGTAGATCATCACGATTTAAAGGCGTCGGATCGCCCACCCCTACCACAATGAAAACTATTGATTTTGCACACAATGTCGCATCCCTGCTACTAGGTATCGGTATACGTGTAAATACTGACCAGTGCAAAATGACTGAGCGCACCATAAATGTTTCCTAATTTAAAGATGTTTTGCGAACAAGAGCTGTAGTTTAACTGCAAAATAAATGATGTAATGTATAACAAATAACAACTGAGAACAGATGGGACACTGTGGCTAGTGGTTTGGCAAAGCTTTGTTTCCATTTTACTCTTTTATATTATAAAATCCTTTTCCTAGTTTTTCAAGATTAACCTGTTTCCAATTAACATTTCTGTGTGCCTGAACACTGGACAAGCATCCCAAAGAGCATGATTTTACGCATAAGCACTATGCTGACATCATTTCCTCTTTGGCTCGGGTTTGATAAATACCTCACCTAGAAGGTGAATCTATTCGCGGTTTAAATAGATTCGATTTATCAAGATGCTTGCCAGTCAAAGTCTTAAACACATTCAACATGAAGAATAAGATTTAATTCTGGATGTTGAATGTTGATCTTCTTGCATTTGCATGTTGCAGTCAGCAAACTGGGCCTTACTCTTATCATAAACCATTATGTAAATATAATAACTCAAGAGCATTTGAGCTTCATGTTCACGCTACAGTATATTTGATTGTTCATTAAGTTATTAAAAGAGAAGGCAAAGAGTAGTGATCTGTCAATGAGATGCATTTGCATGTGCATTGTTGTGTGAAATGTATACATGATACAATAACATCTTTTGTGTGCATGAACTGTGTGAAAGAAACTCTGTATAAAGAACCAGAGCCTTGGGGCAGACAAACGCCAACCAAATAGCATAGGAAATATCTGTATCAGCCAGACTTCTCATGTAATTTTACCCCATAACCCAGCTCTCCATTTATACTTTGCTGAAATGCATACCCGCTCAGATTTTGTCTACCCACACAGATAAGCCATTCCTCTCAATTTACATTTGTATTTGTGTTGCAAATTTAATGTCTCATATGAGTTTACATAAGGCCGTTTTTTGGCCTAATCTCGTAGCGAGGGCTGCCAAGTATCATGAGCAGTGGTTTCCTTCTCCTGCTAGTCACATAAGCAGAAGAATGTGCCATGAAACCTGATCCATGAAAGAAGTAATTATGATGCTACAATAGGAGTTTGTGTTCATTGCAATTCACCATTCACGTGAACAACGACATCTCCGTTTAGAGGATTTTTGTTTTGTGCATGTGCATGTGCGTGTGCGTGTGTGTGTGTGCATCAGTGTGTTTGTGGTTTTATAAATGTACATTAAAAAAGGTCTCCTGCTAATATGATATTTCAAGCTTCTTAAACGGGCAGATACTCTAACTTTGGCAGGAATGTGTACAATATTGAGTCATTGTGCAACATATTCTCTTCCACTGACCTTTTGCTAAGCCCCACTCCAGCTTGCGTAATGTTGCTGTATTAAAACAACATGTGATAAACACACACATTCTGAGAAAGAAAGCCTGAATTGAGAGATTTTAACTCAAAATGATGTAAACCCGGAATTGTGAGAAATAGTCAAATAAATTCAGAGAAAAGAGGCAGAATTGCAAGATATCAACTTGCAATTCAGAGAAAGTCTGAATTGCGAAATGATATAAACTCGGAATTGTGAGAAATAAAGTCAGAATAAACTCAATTCTGAGATAAAACGGCAGAATTACGAGATATTAAGTTGGGAGAAAGATGTTTACTCAAAATAGTGAGGTATAAACTTTCTGAATTCTGAATTGTAGGATTTAAAAAGTCCCTTTTTTAAATCTGTGATGGAAATGGTCTTCCATAATTATTTAATGAATTTACTTAATATTAATTTACTTTGGATCCAATCTAGGTGTTTTACTGATGGGTTACATGGTCATTTGGGAATGAGGGAATATTAATAAATAAATAAATAAATAAAAACCTAGTGTCACTATTATAAGAGCGCCAACAACAACTTTTTACAGTGTCTTGGGATTTTTTATGTAAAATTCCATTTAATGCTTTTCGAACACATTGGTTTCCAAAAGCTTGCCTGATAACATGGCGGATGGCAACATTAAGGCAGAACTTAGCAAAGGGTCAGTTGCAGTGATTGTCAAACATTCAAGCTCTGCTGGTACAGGCTGATTTGTCATTCTTAGCACACAAAGGTAAATAAACACATCATCCCTTTAGCGTTCAGCAAGCTCATTCCCTTCCCTTCTGCCACCTTGCATTGCTCCCTTCTTTCATAATCTAGCCATTCCCCCGACTCAACTGCCAAACCAGACCTACCTGGAGGTGCTGATCTACTGCGTGGGCTTCTTTCTCATCTGTGTGATGGTGGTGACCGCCGTGCTGGCCAAAATGCACAGCTCCACCAAGAAAAGTGACTTCAACAGCCAGCTGGCGGTTCACAAGCTGGCCAAGAGCATCCCTCTGCGCAGACAGGTAACAGAAAGTAGATAGGGGGTTTGATCTCTTTACCACTAAACATAGAAACATCATATTTCAACAGTTTCTTATGTAAATGTTAATGTTGGGGTGTTAATTTGATAGTGGGGATATTTAACTATAATAGTGTTAAAGTGCTTTTTTCCATGTTCATCTTTCTTTAGTGTGTAATGTTGCTGTTTGAGCATGAAAAAGCTCTGCAAAGTTCCAGTTCTTCTCTATATCAGTGTCACTGTTTCTGAACTCCCTGAAACGCCTCCATTGTAGTCTTGAGTTTCTTCCGGGAACGAACACGTCACCATATTCCTCATTTAAATAATTCATACGCAGAATAAAGGGGCGGGGCCTGGTTGAGTGAGTTAGTAGTGTGTTGAAACTGGTGGTTATGGTAAGTGGCAGGACATTTCCCTAACACACTCGAAGCGCTCGACCAATCACAACACACGGATCCAGCCGGCCAATCAGAGCACTTTTCAGAAGGAGGGGCTTCATGGAGACAAGAACTAAACAGAGCGTTACTGACAGACTGGGAAGAGAGGAGCTGCAATAATGAAGAATATGTGAAAGATATTGTGTTTTTTGAGCATTCAAGCATGAAAACCTATTCTAGCAGAGCCCAAAAACAAAATCAAAACTTTGTAAAAGGGTATAATATTGCCTCTTTCATTTAAAGCATTCGTTTTCATGAAAAAACAAGATTATTTTGTAAGTAAAGACTTAATTTCTCCGTGCAGTTGCATTTGTGAAATTTCATGGGCATAAAAGGTCTGTCAATAGTCTAGCGACGTCTGAACTGCTTTCAAACCGAGCAGTTCCCAACTTAAGCCCGTCGAGAAAACTGCATAGGAAATCTTTCACCCTCATGAAATTCCTAATCATGTGGATTAAAATGATTTCGCCTGCAGCGATGTATAAAGTCAGTTTCAAACCAAGCAGCTGTGAATCTGCTTGACCAGCATGGGGAAATTGTTCACCCTCATGCAAAATTTTGGATTGCGTTGATTCTTATTGAAATGACTTTATTTGGCCCACAAAAATGTGACCCCAACTTTACAAATGCCTAATTTAAACTCAAGGTTTCGTGCAGGGTTCCAATGTAAAACTTCTTTTCTCGTTTCTCCAACTATTTTCTTGTTGAGCTCATTTTTGATTTCCGTTTTGATCTGTTTTCATTGATGATTGCTGTATAATATCAGTGCATCTCTCTGCATCGGTGTCTATAGATGCCCCCTGACCAAGTAACTCGCATGCACCCATATGAGCGCACAAGACCACAGTCTTTATATGTGTATTTGTGTTGCTGTGTTGTGTGGAGAGTAATTTGTAAGTATTTCCGTGCAGGTGTCAGTGGACTCCAGCTCATCTATGCACTCTGGTGGGATGCTGGTCCGGCCCTCGCGTTTATCCTCCAGTGGCTCTCCTATGCTCTCAGGGGTCTCCGAGTACGAACTGCCCCAGGACCCACGCTGGGAGGTACACAGAGACAGGTAACACACACATTGTACTCGTCATTCACTAACTAAAGATGCACATATGCTAGGGCTGCACGATTATTCGCAATGAAACCGCACGCGATTTGGCAAAGGCTGTGATTATTTTCTGCACAGTTTGTCAGTGTAGAACGGCTGATCGGTACACACACACCACATATCCATCTGAACACCAGAGGGCGTCTCACACACACAGACACATGCCAAATATGCCCTGCCGCAGAAGTACAATAACACACGTCATTCCAGGAAACCCCTTTCACTGTAGCTGAATAAACAGAAGATTGAAATGCTTTGATTTAACATGACTAATAAACACACGACTGCCTTATTCTGTGTAAGAAGCAACATCATCTCACAGCAGGATGAGCTCAACTGTTGTTATGGAGTGAGTTTGGAGTAAAAGCATGTTATTAAATGTCTTTTGTTGGACAAGAGGTTCATAAACGCTTCTCATATTTTGAAAGATGTTTGACGCGTGTTGCTTTTTCAAATGCGACTCAGACTCGCAGTGTTTACAGAGCCGTACAACAAGCTGTGCATAAAAATAATCCCAGCCTTTGCAATGTCGTAAGCCCGATAAGCCAATTCGGTTTAAGTGCGATTTCATGTAAATTGCGATTAATCGTGCAGCCCTAATATACGCACAAAAATGGCCTGGCGAAGTGTGCAGTGTCAGTGATTTGATATTGTGTGTGTGTGTGTGTGTGTCTCAGGCTGGTTCTTGGCAAGCCGCTTGGAGAGGGATGCTTTGGGCAGGTGATGATGGCCGAGGCTATGGGGATGGATAAAGACAAACCCAGTCGTGTCACCAAAGTGGCTGTCAAGATGCTCAAATGTAAGTGTTTTCTGCCACCGTTGTTAGCTCACACGTGTGTGTGTGTGTGTGGGGGGTGTAAAAAGGGAAATATGCCAGCAAACTCTGTCTGGAATTCAGTATCTCATGAGGAATCTGATGGTCCACTGAGCTTTCGTCTGTATTCCACCTTCGCCCTGAAGCATGTTATTTGAGCTCTGGTGTCACATACCGTACCACAGCAGTTTGTTTATTCTGATTCAGGGTCTGTCTGTTTCCTGTCCTCTCCTCGCGAGTCAATGCCCGGAAACATTGGCAAACATCGGCAACACGAGAGTGTGTGCTGACGTGTCCTGCATCTGTGTTATTTTAGTTTTATTTATGTACTATTACAGTATTTATTAGTATTTTAAATTAGTTTTCAGTTTTCATTGTTCATTGTCATTTCAGTTCTACTTTCTGAGTATAAATTAACATATGCAGTAAAAGACAACAATATACAAGCACTGTAAAAGGTTTTGCCACAAACTCAGCTGACTGGCTTCTCTGGTTTATGAGCTTCTAAAACTTTTGACCCCCTAACTGAGCTCCTTTCCACAAATAAAAACATTATAAATAAAAATGAATAACAGTTTTCTCTTAGTCTTAGTAACTGGGAGCCTTAGCAAGCATTGAGCTTGACCACTGTACAGTAGGCTAATTCACAAATGAATGGCTCTTATGAACCGATTCTGTGGATCCCAGACTCTCGTTATCCATTTGATTTGTTCAATGCATTCACATTTGACTCACTTACTGAACTGTAATGTATCATGCATAGACAGTATTATTCTCAACCGCATTATAAATGGTAAAAAAAAAAACAGTAATTGAATTAACCTGCTAAACAAACATAATAAATGTTCCTGAACTGGTACACAGTTCATCAATACACATTATTCTATAGAAAATCCTAGTAGTGGCATAGCCCAATTTTTTACAATCCAATAAAATCAATTATCATGCTACATTATTTTCCACCGAGAATTTAGTATAGCTGGGAAATGCATCCGATTATGTTCTGAATGCTTTTTCATGTCATTGTCTTGAATGTTAAGTTGATTTCAAGTCCACACCGGAAAATATATGAAAAAGGAAAGCATGGATATAATAACCTGATTGTCCCTCACGGCACAGAGGTTGAAGGTTCCGTGATCTGTCATACTGAGATATATGTGTGTTCATCAATATTGCTTTTATAGCCGACGCCACAGAGAAGGACCTGTCAGATCTCATCTCCGAGATGGAAATGATGAAGATTATTGGCAAACACAAGAACATCATCAACTTGCTGGGGGCCTGCACACAAGATGGTGAGTAAAGGGTGAATTAAGCAGGCGGATGGGCGGAGGGAAGCATTTAGAGATAATGCAGTACGGGCGTAAATCACATTTCAAAATCAATTTGTTAGGCTCACTGCTTTTTGGCTTCAAAAGGTTGTCATCAGTCCAGCTGTTATGATTTCACATGGCTAGATTAATTGAACCTAACTTCCTTATTGAATCACACATTAGTGTATCAAAAACTGTGGCCTCTCCGGTAAAGACTGATTATGTTTCATGTGGCCATTGTCAGGTCCGCTCTACGTCCTTGTGGAGTTTGCTGCAAAGGGGAATCTGAGAGAGTATCTGCGTGTGCGCCGTCCACCTGGGATGGAGTATTGCTACAACCCTGACCAGGTGCCCGTGGAGAACATGTCAATCAAAGACCTGATATCCTGCGCCTACCAGGTGGCTCGTGGCATGGAGTACCTCTCGTCCAAGAAGGTTGCCATCTCTTCTGTTCTCATCGCAGTCAAATGGCGTCTTTATAATTGTTCCTTTGATTAATGTACATGTGTGTTTTCACTGTTGTAGTGTATTCATAGAGACTTGGCTGCCCGTAATGTCCTGGTAACTGAAGATAACGTGATGAAGATAGCCGACTTCGGCCTGGCCAGGGACATCCATCATATTGATTACTACAAGAAAACCACCAATGTAAGATTTCAGACTGAGACGCATCAGAAAAATCACTTTATTAAACACCAATTTTGAATCTGGTCTTCCATTGCTTTTGGTTCTCGCAGTGAGTGCTATCTGATGCGATCTGTATTTTAATGTCCCCTTGTGGTGAAAATCAAGCATTTAATGTTGTGAATATGTCTATGTGGTGTTTTTAATATGCTTTAAGACAAACCATGTGTAAATTCATAAGTCGACAGCATTGCTGAGTATTTTCTCCTTAAAACTGCAGTGAACCAAAGACAGTCTCAAAAACACGCTTTTGAAATCGCTGGTCAAACCCAAACCAGGGTTTGAAATGAACTATAATCAACGGTGGCGGTTAACGCTGTCAAATCACTAGCCAATTTGGCGTGTTACTTATTATGCTTATACTCAAATACTGAACTTGTGAATCATCATGATATATTAAATACAGTGAATTGCACATAATCTGAGCATATCTGGCTTACTTGAACACACACGTCACTACGCAAAAAAATAATGGCGCACTTGTTCATTTGCATTGAAGCAATAGCGAAGATTAAAAAGCATTTGGTTAACAGAAAAGACATTATTTTCCAAAATCCTATTCTCTGTACTGTATTGATTTGTCCACCTAAAACACATTTTTGGTGAAAAGGATGAGGATAAAAGAGGAAGGGAGGAGATTGCTGGATGACAGGATTTTGTTTAAATACGAAATGAATGTATGAAATCCAAATCATATATATATATATATATGACAAAAATAAGACCTCTCTACCGCACACTGTTGACTTTACGGTTTTATTTTATTCAAAGCGAACAACGCGCTTTATTTTATTTTGAGCGAACCTGAGGACGCTATATGCGAAACGCGTTGTTCGCTTTGAATAAAATAAGAGTAAAGTCAACAGTGTGTGTATATATATATATATATATATATATATATATATATATATATATATATATATATATATATATATAACGTAGTTAATCTGGTTATTTTCTTTTCTTTCTTTTTTTGGCTAGTAGAAGTTCTGAATGGCCGGTAACTTAAAAATGTAGTTTGTAAAAAAGTTCATTTCAAACTCTGCTTGTAACCAATCAGGTCAACGAGTGGATCTCTGAGCTGGTGTGAGTGAGTGGAGGCGGGGATCATTTGCATATTCATAGAACCGCGTATACTAAATGAGGCAAGGGTGTCGAGTTACAGTCAAGATGTTTTAAGGCATTCCTTCTTTCAAGGAAAAAAAAACATTTAAATATGTCATTATGGTGATCAAAGGTGAGTTTTAAGGTATAAAATTATTGACTACAGGGGGACTTGTGTGATTCTCGTCATCTTGATTTTCTTTGAGCCATAATTATAATTATAAAATCCTCTCTGCAGGATTGTCACAAATGCTGATCTATAATCTCGAACAGGTGATGAGTTGGTGAATAAAGTGATTGTGTTCTTCACAGGGTCGTTTACCAGTGAAATGGATGGCGCCTGAAGCTCTGTTCGACCGCATTTACACCCATCAGAGCGACGTGTACGTCTGAAGATATTCTCTCAAACACACTCTGATACTTAATGCCGTTGTCTGTTAATAATGGTCGTTGTGATGGTGTCTTTGCATGTCAGGTGGTCTTTTGGGGTGTTGCTGTGGGAGATCTTTACTCTGGGCGGCTCACCGTACCCAGGTGTCCCAGTCGAGGAACTCTTTAAACTGCTAAAGGAAGGCCACCGCATGGACCGGCCCTCCACATGCACCCATGAACTGTGAGACCCGTGATTGTAGTAATGATATGACTTCTGTAATGATGGTGCTGGAGATCTTATGATGATCTTATGACGTTCCTCTTGCAGGTATATGATGATGAGGGATTGTTGGCATGCCGTCCCGTCTCAGAGACCCACGTTCAAACAGCTGGTGGAGGATCTGGACCGCACGCTCTCCATGACGTCCTGTCAGGTGAGCAGAAGCAGAAGCGGATCAGGGCTGCGTTTCCCAAACTTCCGTCGGAACCAATAGAGTTCAGTGGAACTGGCGACCGGATTTGGTTAATGATGCTTTTCGGGAAACGCACCCCAGAACAGCTTTATAATCCACAAATCAGCTTTCAATACATTGCGTGACATTTCAGCTGTGCTTAAGACAAGTTTTTTCAATGAATTGGACAATAATTATTATTTTATTTAAATTAATTATTATAATTATTTCCAGTAATAGTGACTATTAAATAATAATAAGTAATTAATTAATGATTAAGAATTATTGTCGTTGTTGTTATTGTCATTCAATCATTAATAATAATCAAATAATAATACATTAATGATGATTATTATTCAATCATTAATAATAATAATAATAATTAATAATATAATAATTAATAATTATCATTATTATTATTATTCAATAGTTAATATCAATAATAACGCATTGACAAATAATAATTGTTATTGTTGGTTTTGTTATTCAGTAATTAATATAAATATATCAGTATATAATAATAACAATGAACAAAAACAACATTATTATTGATGTTGATGATGATGATTATTCAGATTATTACTAATAATAAACCGATAACACATTAATAATAATAATTATTACTATTATTATTCAATCATTAATATTAATTATCATCAAAAATAATTATTATTCAATAATAATATACAGTAATAATACATTAACAAATATTATTATTTTAATGTATTATTATTATTCAATAGATATTTAATATACCTAGAGCTATGCTTTCACAATCAAAATTCATTATTCAATAATTATTATCAATAAAAATACATTAAAAATAATAATGCTGATAATAACATAATTATTATTTTTACTATCATTATACAGTAATTTATAATCAATAATAAAAAAATAATAATAATAACAATAAACAATAATGTTATTTGTTTTTTATGATGATTATAATTATTCAGTCATTAATAATAAATCAACAACAACAAGAATCATAATAATTATTATTATTCAATAATTAAAAATATAAATAATAATGCATTAACAGAATAAAATAATATAATAATTATTATTATTGTTATTATTGGTCAGTAATTAATAATAATAATAATAAACAAGCACAACAATGTCAGTGTTTTTGTTGATGATTATTATTATTAATAAATAGAATTGCAATTAAAATGTTGTTGTTTATTATTATTATTATTATTATTATTTAATAATAATAATTGTGGTTGTTGTTGTTGTTATGGTAACAAAAATATCAAAAATAATACGTTTTGTGTATGTTTTACATTTGCAGGAGTATCTGGACCTGTCTATGTCTCTGGACCAGTTTTCTCCAAATTTCCCGGACACCCGCAGCTCCACCTGCTCTTCCGGTGAGGACTCTGTGTTCTCTCACGACCCCGGCGCTGACGAGCCCTGCCTGCCCAAATTCCCCCCGCACCCCAACCGCGGGGTGGCGTTCAAAAAGCGCTGAGCTCCCTCACTCTTCGGTGTGTGACCTGTCTGGATGAACTCACAGAGAACACGCTTTGCCACAGAGCACACACACTTCAGAGATGAAGCGCTTGGGATGGACATCACGTAATGATCCGGCTGGAAGAGAACAAACCGGCCGTTCACTGACCCCTTTACCTGTCCTAGGGCACTTGAGCAGAAAGCGGTGCGTGTTTGCTTCTCCAGACTTCTCAGTATGAAATATCCGCGTCTGTCGTCTGTAGTAGAGAAACCCTTGCCGTCATTGAACGAGGGACGGATCGATGGGACGTTGGGAGTGTTTATATCTTCTATCGGTGTTAAACAAGGACCTTTATTTTGCCTCCGAGACCAAATTCTTAAGAAAATGTATTCCACTAAACGGTCTGCCCGAATGTATTTTAACAACGGGCAACTCACAGCCTTTCTTGTAAATACATCTAGAAATGTATAAATATGAATATATATTTACACTCTACCCTTATTTTTTATTACACGATTTGAATTTTGTTGCATTTTTTTTTGTACAAGGATGCGTCTATCTAGAACTTTTTGAAGTGTAGTTTTTGTGAAAGTGACCATGAGAATTGTAGATGAAATGATATTATTAAGAGCTGATCGACGGCCAGTTTTGTTTCGTAATGTTGTTGTGGTGTATCATTGATGCAGAAGTGGCTCAGAACTGCTGCTATACAGCGTCAGACTTAAGCTATAGAAATATACGTATTAAAAAGGCTCACAAGGTTTTCCTCTTCATGTCTTAAAAGCGAGTCCCCGAGTTGATGCGTTTTATAATGATAAATCTCGATGAATTCCATATCGGCCAAAATAAGAGATGCTATAAATGTTTCGCTTCGCACGTTAAAATCAACAGTGTGTAAGATCTGCAGATCACTTATGTTACTCTACAAGGATTACATCCAATAAATGCTGTTCACAAACTCTTTCATGCCGCATAAAGAAGCTTGTAAACATCACTCTTGCTGATGAGTTTACAACATAAATTGTGTTTACAGTGAAATTGACTGCAGGTTAGTAGGGGTGATTAAATATTATAATGCATAGCTCGCAGTGTAAATGGCGTCTCCTGCTGAAAGCCGAGTGTAACCGTTAGCTCCTTATTTATAGCGGTGTGAATGACCCATCTTGCGCTACAAATGCATGACTGTTAGCAGCGACGACTGGCTCGCTTCCCAGTCCCAGCTCACACACTCCTGCAGCCAACGCGAAACACCAGCCTTGATTTACACGCTTGAAGAATACGGTTGAAGGTCGCAGAGTATATACAGCGGTTTCAATTTAACATTGTTTGTGATGTTTATGAGACGGCTGTAGTAAATTTTAATTCGTGGAACGTTGCTTTGTTCTGAGAGAGACAACGCGGGTCAACAGATACGGACTTTAGAAACACTGGTTTGCGAGTCTGTTTTCTCCAAAGGCATGCATTACGATAGGGACTGTTGCTTTACGGTTTAGTCGACGCCAAATTTATAGCTCAAATGCATCAATAAATGTATCAGCTTTTTATTTGATATGCAACGGCTTGTGTTGAATTCTTATTCCGAGTTGAAACTGAATGACGTTTACCTTAAAATCATCATTTACACAGAAAGGAGCTGTTTGGCACAATGTTGACGTTGCTCTTTGGTGACCGGAAACATGTTAAAAAGATCACTAAAGTCACGCGCTATTAAATATTTTTACACTTAATTGAAACGTAACCCTACGTATAAACTTTTCAGAAGCCTTCTGGAGTAATGGTTGGAATAAAAACACAGATTGATTACCTGACAAATTACCTTTAGACGTGGTGATATGTTGACATTTACACTTGTTTACATTTTAATAGAGAGAACATTGTGAATAAAAGACTTTGTTCAACACGAACCCGATCTAAACGGCAAACGTTTGCGTGCGCCCTTCATGTGCTTGCCAAATAAAATCAATCAATCATAAATGTCATTTCTTGGGGTTTTTTTGTATCGTTATTCATTTATTGCTATTAATTTCAAATACCGATTGGTATGGAAGCTCGTTTCCGCCACAAAATAAAACAATTTAAAAGATATATGTGCCCTTTTTTTTATCTCACAATTGAAAAAAAGTCAGAATTGCAAGATGTAAACTCGCAACCCAGACGGCAACGTAATGTCGGCCCAGATCCGGCCCACATCTGGGCCGCATGGAATCCACGTGTGCCGGATCTGGGCCGACACTATGTTGCTCTCTGGGAATGGCAAGAAATAAAGTCAGAATTGCGAGACAAAAAGTTAGAATTGCAAGAAAAAAGTCAGAATTGCAAGATATAAACTCTCAATTCTGACTTTTTTCTCGCAATTGCGTGTTTAAATCTTGCAATTTTGACAGTTTTTCAATTCTGACTTCTTTTCTAAATTGATATAAAGTCCAGTTCTGAGGAAAAAAGACCGACTTTTTTTCTCAATCGAATTCTAACTTTATAACTCGCAATGGTGAGTTTATAACACAATTCTGAGAGAAAAAAAAGTCTGAATTGTGAGATAAAACTCACAATTGGGAGAAAAAAAGAAATTAAAGGAATTATTTATTGGCGGAAACAAGCTTCCATAGATTGGAAATCTTATTTGCATATAAAATTTTGATTACATTATTTCATGATTAAGCATCGTTTCAGTGGAAATGTATTTTTATCATAAGTTACATGAGGTAACATGAGTTAGAATCAACCTTAACAGGATAAACTGAAATTCATCTTCTGCTCAGGATTTTGAAGGATGCCATTGGATCATTGAAGGTTAACTTAATATTATGCAACCACACATTAATTTATGGAGAGCTTACAACCTACTAGCTACGTTGGCATGAAAAGGAAGTTGCAATAGTCTTCCCTATTGTGACGTACTGTACTGTATATCCGAGTGAAGCGGCTTCTGGAACAAGAACAGATGTAGGGCAGGAGCTGATTTTATCCATGGGGAATTGATTGGATGGTTGTGGTTTGCTATTGGTGGATCTCATGTGAGTGACAGGTTGCCCCGCCCTCACGCCAGTAAACACATCATCAGAGAAGAGATGTTTTTGAAAGCGAGAGGGGAATTTTTTTTGATTAAGGACCATGAAGGTACATTTATTTAATAAAAATAAAATAATGATCTGCATGGATAAATTTGATGGAATACTGCAATATAATATTCCATCAAATTTGATTTCATGGTGACTTTAAGAACAAATGGTGCAACCAAATTAAGTACAACATTACAAACTAACTAGTTACTAAACCTCTAATGTGGACTTTTACGTTCCAATTTAAGTAAAAATGTACAAACGCCTGTTGCAACAAAGAGTATCACAACAGTATTTCACATGACTGATGCGCTATATTCCAAATCTTCTGAAGCCATGATAGCTTTGTGTGTGTAACACCACTTTATTGGTGCTTTGTCATTTTTGTAGCCTGACAGCTTCTGGTCGCCATTCACTTTCATTGAATGGAAAAGAGCAGCAAGAACATTCTTCTAAATTTCTCCATTTGTGTTCCATGGAAGAAAGTAAGTCTCAACAGAACAACATGAGTAAATGATGACAGACATCTGTCTCTTCCATCAAGAAACCCTTGCAGCATCATCTAAATGTTCTTGTCTGAGTGAAAGCGAGAGCGGGAGTGTTAATAGCGGAGGTGGAAGTGGAGGATGTGAAGTGAATTGTATTATCTCACTCTGGGCAGATGGTCCAGGACAGCTGTGCTCGAGCCTGTAAGTGTGAACTCAACAACGTCAGCACAATTTCAGCCTTCAGCACAAAAGTTGAAGGGAATCCAATGTAAGCTGTGTACTTCCAAACATTACGTGTCACACTGAGGGCAAGTACACATGTTGGGGCGAAAATGACTCTGAGTGGCCAAGAAAAGCAGAGTATCCTATTAGTTTTAGTGTAGTAATCAGTGTGCTATTTGTATTTGTTGATTTATTAATGGATAGACTGTTTTTTTTAATTATTCAGGGATTATAAAGTCAAAACACAGAGGGAGAGTCGTTAGGGTGAGTGCGTTTTCTGTGTTTTCAAGCATTAAATAAGATTCCACAAACAAAAATTAAATACAAATTTGTTTAAAAAAATGCCAGAATGGTTACAAAGGTTGCAAGAAGAGGCAAATATTTTGGGAGCAAATTTTGGTTTGTAGGTGCTGATAAACTTATATTTTCATAAAACGTATGAAACTAGCCAATTTGTTAACAATAACTTGGGTAACAAAGTCAATACTACGGAAGAGGATTAGGGCCAAGGAATAAAATAAAAAAAAACATCTCGAGATTAAAGTCATTATAATGCGAGATTAAACTCGTTAAATTTTGAGAAAAAAGTCAAAATACAATCTTGAGAATAAAGTCGTTGTGTTTCGAGAAAAAACTCGTTAAATTTTTATTTTTTTCTTCTTCTAAAAAGACCTAGCCACTTGCAAATTCTTTTTAAAGTTCGTACGCTAATTATTATTCTGTCATAATTAGCTAAAGTTGATAGTATTTCTTTGTTACTGAAAGAAAGTCTAAAATATAGCTTGACTAAGTGATCCAACTCTGCCATGTCCTCTATCAGTAGGCTATGCAATGAACACTGATCGAATGCGTTATTCTCTACATTTCATTTCGACTTTTTTTCTCGAAACACAACGACTTTATTCTCGAAATTTAACGAGTTTATTCTCAAGATTGTATTTCGACTTTTTTTTCTCGAAATTTAACGAGTTTAATCTTGCATTATAATGACTTTAATCTCTAGATGGTTTCATTTTTTTTTATTGCTTGGCCCTAATCCTCTTCCGTACTATACTACAATTGGTGTAAAAAAAAAAAAATTCTATCCATCAAAGAATTCTGAAAGAAAAAAAGTGTCACAGTTTCCACAAAAATATGAAGCAGCAGAACTTTTTTCAACATTGATAATAATAAGAAATGTTTTTTGAGCATCAAATCATCATATTAGAATGATTTCTGAAGGATCGTGTGACACTGAAGACTGGAGTAATGATGATGAAAATTCAGCTTTGATCACAGGAATAAATTACATGTGAAAATACACTCACCTAAAGGATTATTAGGAACACCTGTTCAATTTCTCATTAATGCAATTATCTAATCAACCAATCACATGGCAGTTGCTTCAATGCATTAAGGGGTGTGGTCCTGGTCAAGACAATCTCCTGAACTCCAAACTGAATGTCAGAATGGGAAAGAAAGGTGATTTAAGCAATTTTGAGTATTTCACAATCTGCTCAGTTACTGGGATTTTCACGCACAACCATTTCTAGGGTTTACAAAGAATGGTGTGAAAAGGGAAAAACATCCAGTATACGGCAGTCCTGTGGGCGAAAATGCCTTGTTGATGCTAGAGGTCAGAGGAGAATGGGCCGACTGATTCAAGCTGATAGAAGAGCAACTTTGACTGAAATAACCACTCGTTACAACCGAGGTATGCAGCAAAGCATTTGTGAAGCCACAACACGCACAACCTTGAGGCGGATGGGCTACAACAGCAGAAGACCCCACCGGGTACCACTCATCTCCACTACAAATAGGAAAAAAGAGGCTACAATTTGCACGAGCTCACCAAAATTGGACAGTTGAAGACTGGAAAAATGTTGCCTGGTCTGATGAGTCTCGATTTCTGTTGAGACATTCAGATGGTAGAGTCAGAATTTGGCGTAAACAGAATGAGAACATGGATCCATCATGCCTTGTTACCACTGTGCAGGCTGGTGGTGGTGGTGTAATGGTGTGGGGGATGTTTTCTTGGCACACTTTAGGCCCCTTAGTGCCAACTGGGCATCGTTTAAATGCCACGGCCTACCTGAGCATTGTTTCTGACCATGTCCATCCCTTTATGACCACCATGTACCCATCCTCTGATGGCTACTTCCAGCAGGATAATGCACCATGTCACAAAGCTCGAATCATTTCAAATTGGTTTCTTGAACATGACAATGAGTTCACTGTACTAAAATGGCCCCCACAGTCACCAGATCTCAACCCAATAGAGCATCTTTGGGATGTGGTGGAACGGGAGCTTCGTGCCCTGGATGTGCATCCCACAAATCTCCATCAACTGCAAGATGCTATCCTATCAATATGGGCCAACATTTCTAAAGAATGCTTTCAGCACCTTGTTGAATCAATACCACGTAGAATTAAGGCAGTTCTGAAGGCGAAAGGGGGTCAAACACAGTATTAGTATGGTGTTCCTAATAATCCTTTAGGTGAGTGTATATAGAAATGTGGTCACCATAAGAGATTTCTTTCAAAAACACTTTAAAGAAATCTTATCGACCCCAAACATTTGAAGTGTAGAGATCATAAATTGAAAAGTAATTTGAACATCAATTCAAACCCTCTTAACTAGAAGCAACATAAATATTTCACCTCATTTAGGCCATCTGCATCTGCTCATGACCAATCTGATCTCTCTGTCTGAAACAGAGGATGAGTTCAGGGTCTTTATCACAGTCTCTGATATCTTACTCTCTGAAAAGGAAATGTAGGGTTTGTAGATAAAGAGGGTATTTAATCTCTAATCTTCAAACAGACCCAGATCGCTCTCTAAATGAAGGTCTCATGAAAGAGATTTTTGTTTATTCCCTGAATACTTTAGATGAGGACAAACCCACATATATTTACTGCTTTACTGCACGCTCTACGTGTTCAGAAAACGTTTCTGGTCTATGGTGGTATTTACTTTAGTTTTCGATTGTTATTCACAGCATATGTATGCATGATTTACTATTTTTGAAACATCTTAATTATAATTTGCAATTTAAATCATCTTTGGATGCTAAAAGAAAGATGAATGCCTTTTGTGATCACAAAAAATCAAATAACTTTCTGTTTTAGAAAAAGCTAAATCTTAACTTTTTTACCCCCCCCAAAAATACCAGTAATTAGTAATGTTTGTTAATGTCACAGTGCTTTCAATAATGTTAACAGATAAAATTTTTGATCGTAAAATGTATTAGTAAATGTTGAGATTAACATTGAATAATATTAATAAACTGCAAAAGTATTGTTCATTGTTAACAAATGAAACCTTATTATAAAGTGTGACCCTTTTTTTTAACTTATGTTTATCAGACAGAACAACTAACTGGATCTGCATTAGCATTTGCAATGGGCTGGGTATAGGTTATATACTTTCCTCAGTTCTCCACGATATCTCTATATGAGAATGTCTCTGGCAGACGCAGGGGGTATTGACCTTTAATGTAGGTGGAGTGTGTTTTGGGTCAGTGACCCCGTGTGTGCATGTGTGTGTGTGTGTGTGTGTGTGTGTGTGTGCTCACTGGACTCCTTGTCATGTGGAACTGAATCACTGGTGGAGAAATGACACAAAGGTCAAACAGGGCGTCAAACTGTCAATCAATCTCACATTCTGTATTGTCCTTCAGAATAATGGTGGCTGGAAAACAAAGAGAGAGAGCAATCTTGACTAATAAAATAGTGGAAAAAGAAATCAACAGAAGATTGTGAGAAAGCAACTTACCCCGGATAGGGCCAGATTTACTAAACGGAAAATTAGCGTGCGGCTGCAATCTAATAAAAGTGCAGATGAGTAGAAAGTTATGCAGGTAATTTATAGAGAATGCACAAATTCAGGAGCATGTCAGGCGCAAAATTGGTTAAGACATACTTTTTGGCCGGTGAATAATGGCGCAAGTATCAGTAAACTGACCAGTGTTGGGGGTAATGCATTAACGTGAGTTACGTAATCCGATTACTTTTTCAAGTGACTAGTGCATTACTTTTAAATTAACAACAAAATATCTGAGTTACATTTTCAAATAATTAACTCAAGTTACTTTTTCTCATTTATTGACTGACAGCTCTCCTGTCCTCATGTTGAGAGAAATCGTGAGTAAGTGCAGAGGCGTTGTGTGTGTGTGCGCTGTGTGAACATGATGGGTATTGTAGTTCTAGACTACACGTGAGCAGGCATTTACTCATCTCACTTGCACAAAAACTGATGAAGTATTCCTCAAAATGAATACAAACAGTGAAATGCAAACTGAGAATATTATGCAAACCTGCAATGATTAAATGTTAAATTACACAAATGCACTTTATGTATTTTATCTCACTTTATTAGCCAATCTCTTTGCTGCTGACCTGCGATAATCCAATTCACCATATGTTAAACATCACATTTGTGTTTTATATTTTTGTTTTTATTGCTGAAGAGTGTTTAACTTTCTTCTGCAATCCAGAATAGCAGTACAGCTGAAAGGTATGTTTGAGCGGCGCCCTCTACTGTACAGGAGTGAACTTACATCTCCTTCAGCCTGAGGCTTATTCATTTCACTTTTGGTGTTAAAGGGCCTTTAGATTTGCCAAAAATATCACTTTTTTTAATTAAAAAAAATAGAGCAAGCAAGCCCAGCCCAGGTGAGAAAAAGTAATGCAAAAGTAACGTAACACATTACTTTCAATGAAAAGTAACCAAGTAATGCAATTAGTTACTTTTAGGGAATAACACAATATTGTAACGCATTACTTTTAAAAGAACTTACCCCAACACTGAAATTGACTACCGCAATACTTAATAAATCCAAGACAATCTCACGGCAATTCATAACTATTTTACGCTTTGACAAATTGGTGGCTAATTTGTATGTATTTGTATGATTTCACACGATCTGCTAACACCCCAGTGGTGGTATGGGTTAGGAGTGCGGTTAGGGGCGGACCTTCGTGCTTACTTTTTTATAAAAATCATACATTTTCATGCGATTCACATTGTACGAATTCATGCAAAATCGCCACCTCGTAAAACATCTACGAGATTGGGCTGGTAAATGCCAACCCAATCTCAAAAATCAACCCAAAAATTATGCCTTTGCATAATTAATTTAAATACTCACACTGCCTACAAATGCATATGCAATAAGGTCAGGCACAAAAATAACACATTTTCATCACTAATTTTTCTTTACGTGTCTTTAGTCAATCCTTTAGTTTTTAATGCAAAAAGAGGGTTTGAGCTGTTGAGTTGTCAAGTAAGACATATTTTGTTGATCCTGGAACAACATTCCTGTCCAAAAACATAGTCCTCCAATTCCTATCCTAAACCGAACCATAGCTTATCACTAAAATCAGAGGGAAATAATAGGTGAATAGCACAGATGTAAACACCATTAAGCCTACACTTGACATAAATTGTAAACTTGTCTGTTAAATCGGATTGGTTGCTGTTACAGAATCAACAAAGATGTTGATCCAGGAACATGCTGTACTTGGTGAAATCAGGTTTACCTGCGCAGACACAAGCTGTTAGTAAATCTGGCGTATAATGTAGTCCAAAAGGGGGATGTTGTCACAAAAGTTTAATGTGTTTTTCTTGGACAATAATAGTGGAAATGTTAAATATTTATTTAGTCAAAACTATAATATTGGTGAATCATTCTCTCTAGACAACGTCAGTTTTATTTTGCAGTGATCCCTTTGCAATATCAAATAACTAAGTCTCTTTTAAGTCCCCTTTACAAGAATAATTTTACCCGTTGTTTATTATGTGATGTTGGATTTATCAGATGATTTCATGTATTTGTTCCTTTTAGCATTTATTTGAAATTGCTGTACTTTGTGGGAAAATATGAATAAAGTAATAGATCTCTTCCCACATAATGCATCTGTTCCCCTGAGGCTGTGCTCTGCCCTACTCACACTGGATCGGATTTCCTCCATAGATTGGTTGCAATACTCGCATGCATTAGGCGGGGCTATATAATCTTGGCCTGTCAGCTTGTTATACAGCATTAGCCCTTTGGCTAAAAATATTTGTCTTGTCTGAACAGACTAAACGATACCTGGGAGAGAAAAACACTATATCATTTTACATTTAGAAATGTCTGGCTTGAGGCTCATTCTATATTTAGAATTTCTGAATCTTAAATAGATTAATAATGTCACAACCATGATGATGTGGCAGTCAGCTTTTTTTGTCTTTTGTCAGCTCCTAATTTCTTTTTTAAGTCCCCCTGTAGTCAATCATTTTATCCCTTTAAAACTAATTTATGATTACATAGCCTATTTTTTTTCTTTTTTTTTTCTTTGAATAAAATAGCTTGAATGCAACTCGACACCCTTGCCTCATTTTGTACACTAGGACCCATGAATATGCTAATTAGCCCCGCCTCCACTCACGCCAGCTCAGAGATTCACTGAGGTAAATTCGTGAGGTAAAGGCACAATGATATCACTCTTTACAACGTCGGACACATAACGGTAATTAATATGATTAGCCTTTTGTTTGACTATGTTATTAAACAGCTAATAATGTGTTGCTTGCTAATGTTACACAAACTATGTTCTCGTTTGCCATCTCAGTCTGTCTTCAAACAATCATCAGAAACGCTTTGAACAACTCAGAACGTCAGTGGAGAAAGGCATATAGGCCTAGTTCATCATAACATAGTAATATGCATCATACTATATTGCTAAATCTACCCGATTTTTTATATCAACAAAAAACATATTAACCTGGCATCTCTCGAGACTCACCTGCTAGTTCGCTGTTAATGATATGCTAGAGCCCGCCAGCACGTTGATCTGATTGGTTGCAAGGTAGTTTGTGATGTCAGAAACACCAGCGATTTCAAACCTCGTTTTTGAGACTCTCTTTTTTTCACTGCAGTTTTAAGGAGAAAATACTCAGCAATGGTGTTGACTTATGAATTTGCACATGGTTTGTCTTAAAGCATATTAAAAACACCACATAGACATATAAACAACATTAAAAGCTGGAAAACTTCTGTCTGAAAATTGAAAAACAGATTATGCCAGTATCTATGAATCTGCTATAGGCCTACTTGGCATTGTACAAAATATTGACTCACATAATTATTAATAATTGCAGTCTCCGTACTTCATCTTTTACTTCAATCATAAGATAGATAGCAGACTAAATGAGAGCAGCCTTGATAGGTTACTTGAATGTGGGCCTCATGTTTTGTGTAATGAAGGGAGAAATGACTCAGTCGACTGATGTCTACCTCAATCTCTCTAATCATATCACAGAAGCTTGAAGCTTATGTCTTTGTATCCTCCGTAATTGAATTGGGCTTAGATTAAATTGCATGACAGCACTCCTATTGTTTAGTTTCAAAATGGGACACAAATCTTCCTCAGCAAGACTGTAGGGCTGAACCTACTGTCAATGAAATATATAAATCAGTACAGAAATCTTCTCTCTTCCTCTCTACAGCTTTTCTCAAGTAAAGCTAATGTGGTTTAATAGAATCTAGTACTCATAGGATGTTTAAGTTTTTTTTCTTCTTTTTTTCTGTATGTTATTGAGATTCTTGTTGCCTTAAAGGTTCACCCCAAAATTTTACATTTTGTCATCACTTACCCTCAAGTTGGTCCAAACCTGTATGAGTTTCTTTTCTCTGTTAGACACAAAAGAAGATATTTTGAAGAATGCTGGTAACCAGGCAGTTGTTGGCACCCATGGACTTCCATAGTAGTATGGAACATTTTTGGGTGAAATATCCCTTTAAAGTGGCTATATGTAGAATTCAGAAACCCTTGTTATTAGCGACACTGGTGGCCGTTAAGTGAACTGCATCCAGCAACTTATTGCTCGTGCTCGTACTCGTACTCGTGATGTGCACACGTAACGTACAAGGCCCGTAATTCAAGGCCCTGTCTATTTATAATATAGGGGGCGGAGCTTCAGATTCTAGAGAGCATTTGATTGGACAGAAAATCTGATGAGATGCTGAAGTGCAGAGTGGTGTCATCAAAATCATTGATCCTTATTGGTGGAAGTGAGAGACTGTAAGTTTTGAATGCAATCTTCTAAATGCGAATTTTGTCATTATTTTGGAGTACACTTAGCCTGACGTCGTCATACTCAATTCTAGTCAGAATGTGAGTCTGATACTTCTCCATTGAGCTTTGATTATGGGGCGTGTTTCAACCGAACCAGGAAAAAAAATTCCTCTGCACTCAATTGGATAGACCTACAACCAATCAGAGCAACGGAGTAAGTGACGTATGTTTTTCATTCATGTTTCCGATCGCGGTTCTCTGTTCCTCTTTTAAAATTAATGCGCTGTCGATATCTTCTATAACAGACGCGATGGCGGAATCTACACATGATGTTTTATAAACAAATTTCAGGAGGAGCACATTCAAATAATCAATCCAATCAACCGTCTATCAGCATGAGAGGAAAGCATATATTTATTCACTCGGTCAACTCACCTAACATGACAGTTTTCAGCATCCCTGCACTCACTCTTGGCTTGTTCTTCCACAGCCAGGAATACGGGGGGAGTACTTTGGGTTCGGGCCGAATACCGAGCCCGAAGCCTCGCCTCAGACAGCACGACAAATATGCATTTATTCTATCTGACTTATTTGTAAGCGTGAACTCGTGAAATCTCAATTCTTCAGCGGCAGTCATTTGAATTCAACCCAAGCGCTCGTTGATGACGTGGATGATGACGTTACCGTTGCTTATCTGTCCATCATCGTATAAAGCCCGCCCTGACAATTTGATTGGTCCGAACAATTTTTGTTCGGGCATAATAGCTCCTCAACGGAGCGAGTCCAGACCGAACTTCCCGACCAAAAAATATTGTGGGCGGGGTTCGGGCTGGCACCCAGGCTAGAGTACACTAGTTTATAGATAACAGTAAGGCTACCATCTTCATACTAAAAGCCAAAAAACTTGATTTCATGGGGACTTTAACTAACTGTGCTAAGGATGCCAACCTTGAGTAGCACAAAACTAAATTCAATAGACAACGTACTGAAATTTAGCAACAAAAATGGTATTTAAAATTTTTATTTGAGTGGAAGTCACTATTTTTCAAAAACTGGTTGCCTAATGGTCTCATTGGAACTGCTGGTAGTAGTGTTGGAAAGGCCTCTTCTTCATGGCACATTAGGTTTGGCTTGACTGGTTTTCTCTGATGCATGTTAAAGTAATCATTGCCACTTTCAAGTCGATTTGGTCTGTCCAGAATATAAAAGCAAATGATTCATAACAGCATCCGCATGGAGCGCATATCCTAGAGAGGCCACACACACAAAAAAAAGAATAAAATAAACTTTCAGCCAAATTTTAAAGATAGAGAAACTCCAACAGATGTGCGAGGGAAACATGCACAGAGACTCTTTCACGGAGCCTGGCAAAAGAATCGACTCGGGAAGTGGGTTTGGGATATAAACTCAATAGCATGTTTATCTGCTGTTTTTTCTTTAACGTGCATGAGAAGAGGCAGTGATTCATGGTGGTCGATAGCTTTCCAAATAACATAAAACCCTGCAGGTTACCGGTCCATAGAACGGAAGTCATGACTCACGATAATCAAAGCACATACAAAGCAGGCGTGATTTAGTTTACCTGGAACAAAGACAGACAGACAGACATAGATAGATAGATAGATAGATAGATAGATAGATAGATAGATAGATAGATAGATAGATAGATAGATAGATAGATAGATAGATAGATACTGTTCGAAGAGCCAGTGCAAAACAAGACCATAAAATCAGATGTTTGTAACCAAAGGGCCCTGCTCCAGAAGCACAGCTGGTAATGCTATGCCTGTGGGAAAACTGCTGACGGCGCAGTGCGAAAAAGAGAGGACGTTAAAACACATGTTCAATTCACTCCTCACAGTGTCCTGGGACTGCGTTTCTCAAAAGTATCATGAACTAAGCTGATCGTAGAGACCTTTGGTGGCAATGCTTCTACGATCTACTTAGGCTTACAATACTTTTAGGAAATGCAGCCCTGGTTCAGTATCTCCACACCGGGCTTCTCGGAAGTGAGAACATGACTCAGAAAAAAGCCTGGTTTGTCTACCTGTGACGTGGGCTAGCTGAATAGAGTCGGTGTGTGTGGTGTCAGCTGGTGACAGCCGTGCCTGCCACTGCAATGCCACCCTGCCAAGAACAGAGTGACTGGGAGAGGAGGACGTGGAGGGGAAAAAAGAAAAAGAGGCCAGTTTTTCATTCAGCAGAGGAACCCTCAACTAACAAGAATTGAGGTAATGCTCTAGTGCCCCCTTGTGTTCACATATCATAATAAGCACTCTGAACACTTTTGATCACTCAAACATGTTTGATTTAATATATTATAATGAGTGTCACTTTATAACAGTCTGACTTGCCCGTATATATACTGAAATGGACAATGATGAAAAGTATGTGGAAAGTCTGTAATTAGTGTTGTTTAATGAGGCAAGCATCCCTATTAGAATTGCTCACTCGTTAGAATGCATAATGAGATTTGATATTTTCTTCAGGTGTGACTGGAATGCAGATCTGAAATGTAAGCTTTAACTATTCAGTGTTGCTTTTGAAATGGGGTCAGTAGCTTTATTCTTTGTTCCTGCAGTACTGCAGCTTGTCCTTATATAACAGCTCTTCTCTTCTCTTTTCTTCTCTTACTGTAAAAGCCATAGCTGTTGAATATTTACAACATATATATTAGTACTGTCAAAATCGATTAATCTAACATAAATGTTTGTAGATATGTATGTATGGATGGATGCTCTTCCCCTGGAGGAGGGCTGGGCGGAGAATCTTTTGTTTTGTCAAATATCTGTTCTGCCACTGGCCTTAAGGTCAGTGGTACCCACAATTAATATTAGGGCCAGTTAAACAGAAGAGCAGTTTCCTCAATCTCTGGGTCCCAAGAGAGCGCGGATGGCAGTGCACGATACTATGCCTCTCATCCCCCTCTTCTACCGCCATGAAAGCAGTGGTGTGCGGTTCGAGGTCACAGTGCCTACTCATGCACCCCCTGCCAAATCATGGAGCCAGGTAAGTGTTGCACTACACACTCTGACCCCACTCCGGGACGCTGTGCCTTCCGGGTCAGGCCCATGTGCTCCACCACGCTGCCCCACCGCGGGTACGTCAATAGTCCCTCTGACCCCACTTGTACGGCGTCTGGAAGCCTGGCTAGAGCTTTGGTTCACCTCAGTGGCAGACATTGATGCTCCTGTACTGCGTGCAGAGATCGCAGTCCTACTGGCGAAGGATACGATAGAGCCGATCCCTCCAGCTGATTTGAAGTCAGGGTTACAGCCCGTACTTCACTGTACCCAAGAAAGGCAGTGGGTTGCGACCAATCATTGATCTGCACATCTTGAATCGGCCCCATTCACAAGATTGGTTTGCAGCGATCGACCTGTAGGACGCATACTTTCATGTCTCGATTCTCCCTCAACCCAGACCATTTCTATGCCTTGCGTTCGAGGGACGGCATATCAGAACAAGGTCCTCCCCTAAGGGGCTGTCCCTGTCTCCTCACATCTTCACAAAGGTTGCGGAGGCGGCCCTTGCCCCCCTGAGGGAGCACAGTGTTCGCTTTCTCAACTACCTCGACGACTGACTCATCCTTGCCCACTCACAAGAGCAGTTATGCAAACAGAGGGACTTGGTGCTCATGCACCTCAGCCATCTGGGGCTTTGGGTCAACTGGGAAAAGAGCAAGCTCAGAGAATGCATAGAATCTCTTTTCTCAGTATGGAGTTGTGCTCGGTCAACATGACAGCATGTTTCACGAACGAGTGTGCTCAGTCAGTGCTGAACTGCCTGAATCAATTCACTACTTGGGTATATGGCATCCACTGTCATGCTGCTCGGGTTGCTTCATATGAGACTGCTTCTGCACTAGCTACACGCCAGAGTCCCGAGATGGGCATGGCGCAGCCGCAGACACCGGGTGGCATTCACACTGGCATGTTGCCAAACCTTCAGCTTTTCTATGGCCAGGGGTTCCCCTAGAACAAGTGTCCAGGCATGTTGTTGTCTCAACAGATGCCTCCATCACCGGCTGGGGTGCCATGTGCGATGGGCTTTGGGTTCCTGGATAGGACCTTGACTGCAGTGGCATATCAATTGCCTCGAATTGCTAGCAGTATTCCTTGCCCTGCGCCGGTTCCGACCGTTGCTGCAGGACAAGCATGTACTGGTCCGGATGGCCAACACATTGACCGTTGTGTACAATCAACCGCAGGGTCTACGCTCCTGTCGCATGTCTCAACTCGCCCACCATCTCAATCGTGCAACTGATGAGCTCTCACAACAGCAAGGATACGCTGGCACACACGCAAGTATGTGTGTGTTTCCCCAAGTGAGCTTGCTCGCACAGACACTGTGTAAGGTCATGGAGGACAAGGAGCAGGTCTTGATGGTTGCGCGGTACTGGCTCACCCGGACCTGGTTCCCAGAACCGATGCTTCTCACGACAGCCCCTCCCTGGTGGATTCCCCTGAGAAGGACCTGCTTTCTCTGAGACGGGGCACCATATGGCACCCACATCCAGACCTCTGGAACCTCGACGTGTGGTCTCTGGACGGGAAGCGGAGGACTTAAGTGATCTGCCTCCAGGAGTGGTTGACAGGATCACTTCAGCTAGAGCCTCCTCTACGTTCAGGGATCAGGTGGTGAACCTGCAAGCGCTGCCCCTGGATGAGGCAGCCCCAGCCCTTGCTCTGCTTTGTCCCCTTTGCACCTTGCGCCTGTACGTGGACCACACACAGAGCTTCAGGACCTTTAGACCAGCTCTTTGTCGGTTATGGAGGCCAGCAGAAGGGAAAGACTGTCTCCAAGCAGAGGTTGGCTCACTGGATTATGGATGCCATAGTCTTGGCGTTTCAAGCTCAAGACCAACTGTGCCCCCTTGGGGTGAGAGCTCACTCCACTCGGAGTGTTGGCTCCTCCTGGGCATTTGCACACGGCGCCTTGGCCTTGCATTTGTAGAGCTGTGGGCTGGGCGACACCTTACACGTTTGTGAGGTTTTACAATCTTTGTGTAGAGCCTGTGTCCTCTCGTGTACTGCATACAAGTAGTTAGTAAGTCCTTTCTTTGTCCTTTCTTCCACCCCAGCAGGGTTGGGGGGGATTAGTTAGCATTGGCAGGTTGCTGGAAGGGACAATAATCATGGCGTTTTGCTAGGAATTCCAATTCATCAGTCATTCTGACGTAACGTCCAACGTGACTGAATGTTACTAATGTAACCCCTGTTCCCTGAAGATGTTACGTCCTGTCGCCACAATCGCTGTACCATCACTGAACGGCCGGTACACCGTCTTTGCTCCTTAGAGCAAAACTTGAATGAGTGAGTTCAGCATGCTTCCATACATACACTCTGCTCTCAGGCGAGATCCCAATTCGTCAGTCGTTCTGAAATAAGGTCTCCATTCCCTCCTTCAGGGAACAGGGGTTACATTAGTAACCTAGACTTTTTCATGCCATTCTTATAACAAGATCATTTTATTAGCAAAATATCTTACCACTCTCTGGTGCATCCAGGTTGCAGTCCATGTATGGTCTAATATGCAATTTGCTTCTTCTTCCCCTTGAATCAGAATAAATTTTAGAATTATCTTGTACTTTAAAATCTTGAATTAATGATATCTGCAATACATTAATGTTGGTTCTGTTCTGTTTACCCTGAGGGGGGTTATTGCTGCTCTCCCTGCTCTTATCCATGCTAGGCTGCATGGATGCGCAGGGAGTTATTGCCCAGAACAGAACCATACCACCAATCCTAACTGTATGCTAATTGTTAATCGTATTTGATGATAGTGGTCCTGACAGAAATGTATCTTTAACAAGACTATAAGCATAGATAGCAGGCATGGCAGGATAACCATAGATATCTATAGGTACAATATGCATCACATGACTAACAAACATGCGTCATAGTTTTCAAACACCTCCGTATTCACAGTTCACACCACAACACGAAAACTGCATTTTCAAATTCATCCACTTGGGAGAGATTCTTCAAAAAACTTTTGCTGGACAAAAATGCAGTCTCAGTGTGGATGAAAGGCCAAAACATAAAGAAAGAAAAAAAAGATGCGTTTTCAAATGTATCTGGATTAATGTGAACGTAGCCTCAGATAAGGAAAAAATCCTTGATGTATTGTTGGGGGATCCCCTGCAACATGCTTGGGAACCACTAGTCTAGAAGACAATATTTTCATTAAAGCGTGTGCTTATATGTCCATGATTTCTAGAAGGTTTGCTTGAAATTTGCCTTAGCGTAAACATGAGGATTTTACATGATTTAGTGTTACCTCCACTGACCTGTTCATTACCCCCTGCTTCTTCATCTTGGTTCACAATCTCCACTATGTTCTCTGCCGTATTCGCTGCTACTGCTTAAGTGTTGGCCCATGCGACTGTTAATAATTCATTGTCAGCTTTGCTGCACTCTGGTCTGAGGCTGAGTGTGTGCGGAGCAGTGCTGGCTGACACACTCCTGCAGTCTGTGCTCTGACAGCTGCACCACAGAGAGAGAGAGAGAGAGAAGAGAGAACACCGCAGAGTACACTGAGACAGTCAAATACACACTCATACACGCACCCAGGGAACACCAGTCACTGCCCACTCGTTTTCTGTTCCCTCTGTCAGTCTCTTCTGAGCCTAACACCTCCCCTCCTCTCCCGTTCACACTCTGGAGCTTCCTCTCTTGCAGTTTTTTTAATAAGGAAAGGATAAAAAACAGATCCCTCTCTCCAGCCTCCTGTGTTTCTTGACTCAAGCAGGAGAAGAGAAGGTGGAAGATGGTGGAAGCAAGGCCCAGGCGGACTCTACGATGGCCAGATTGGCGGCTGTCCGTTTGCCTGCTGCTTTTCTGTATGTTTGGGAACGCGGTGGGCCGCAAAGCTTCCAAAATCCCACGATGTCCAGCCACCTGCTCCTGTACTAAAGACAGTGCCTTCTGCGTGGACACCAAAGCCATTCCCAAGAGCTTCCCACCAGGAATCATCTCCCTGTGAGTACTGAAAAGATCATGTTTACCTATTTCTTCTGTCCTTTCATTTCTTTATATTCAAAGTAGAGAAAAGTTGGTCATATAAAATATTATCATTTCCCATGCTTTTGCACTCATATACCATTTTTCTCTGCGGCATAACATGGATTGTCTAGAGTAATTGATTTATAGGTAGAAGACAGCTGAGTTGAACTTTGTCACCCGTCAAGTGACTTATGATGTCATTCCTTTTGGCATAAAGGTTTAGCATTAACATTTTACAGTAAGGTTCCACTTGTTAACATTAGTTATAGCTAACATGAATTAAGAATGAACAATTGTATTTGTATTAGCTAATATTAACAAAGACTAATAAATACTGTAACAAATGTATTGCTCATTATTAGTTAATGCATTAACCAATGGGACCTTATTGTTACAGATTTATGCCATTATAATACAGTCATATATTCATATTTTCTATACAGTAGTGACAGTTCATATAGCCTGTAAAGCAACAAAAGGGCAAAAAACATTGTAAAGTAGCTGATTTAACTTTAAATATCGCCCTATTCAAAACTGTTATTTGCTATTTATTGATAATTTTCATCTCATAATATTTAGCTGAAGCGGTGGGGAAGGGGAATTATTAATGAACAATGACTTAATTTTAGTCTGTTCGTCACAAGAATCTGTTGTATGGCTTGAGTAGACTTGAAATAAAGAGTCGAATGGACTATACTTTTTGAGAGTTTCATATGTGGGTGAACTATTCCTTTCAACAGACAGAGAGTTGACAACACTACAGACTTCGCCTCTGAGAGAACAGACCCACAGATACCAATTATTTCATCAATTGATTTTCAAGTTTTGCCTCAGTCTGTTTGTTAGTAATTTCACTTAAGTTTTCATTCCTAGTATTTCATTACATACTATTTGAAGACTTACATTACCAGGATTTCATCTGAGTTTACTCATACTCATGTCTATATTCTGAAGAAAGTTTTGATAAAGGCCTTTGATTTTCTTAAGTTTCCATGCATATAGAGTTCGGCACTCAGATGGTGCCCTTATTTTCAGACTGAGAATATAAAAGGGAAGGAAGATGTGTGTCCTAGTTTCTAATAATTAAACAGTGAGATCCTTTCAGGTGTGGAGAGCAATTAGAAGAAAAAAAGGCCAAACAGAATTCCTTAAAATTAGATAAAAATGACTTTTTTACTATATTTTAATGATGTACATATTGGAAAAAAGTGGTGCTATCCCTAAATTATTCATCATAATACCAGTGTTATACTTAGAGTTAGAAATGTTTCAAACCCCTATATCAAAGTGCTAAATATTAAGTACTTATCCCACATCGCTTGTGCTTTGCATCTGAATAATAAATTATGTGGCTTTATAGAGATGTGCTATTACTCTTCCAAGCAATTCCATCTGGAGGGCAATTAAACAGGCTAAAACAACCCAATATACGTACACTGCGGTAGCCAATCATATCTGGGACATCATATCTTAGGACATACATAGACTTGAGGGTGGACGCTTTTGACTTGAGCCAAGCAAAGCAACCAGACATGCAGCTATACATATCAACATCATGCTGTCGTTTAAAATGAGATTTTCAGATGTTATGAAGACATTTTGAGCATTTACTTTAAGATGACAGTAACAGCAACTACATTTGTGTTGATGATGATGGTTTCTGCTGTCTTATCAGGACTATGGTGAACGCTGCCTTCACAGAGATTCCTGAAGGAGCTTTTTCCCACATGCACCTACTGCATTTCTTGTGAGTACTAGATGCACATAACCCTCCTCTGCATTTTCTTATTATGGCCTGTGCGTGTTTGAAAGGGAAAAGAGAGAGAGTGATAATTGTAGTGTTTGTCAGCTGCATGTCTGAGCAGTGTGTAGTGTGATGTGTATCAGTGACAGACCCTCCATTTACAGACTCACACAACAACAGTGTGTCTGTCCTCCCTGTGTGTGTGTGTGAGAAAGACACAAGAGAGAAGTTTGTTTTCAAATGACAGCATGCCAGTTCTTTAGTCACTGAATCAGTAAACAAATGAAACACATTCTGCGTTATCAGATTTGCAATGCTTGTAAAATATGTTGGTGTGTATTTCTATATGAAAAATATATTTTTGTAACAGAAAATCCACTGTCAGCAGCGATCAAATCTGTACATCTCGTTCTTTTCCTTGCTGAAATAATTTTCATATAGCCAGATGTCATGAAGCAGACTGATATTTGAGAC
>NC_140232.1:5178881-5253936 GCF_951802725.1 Rutilus rutilus
GATAAATAGGTCATGTGACGTCTCTCTGATTTGAATGTTCTTCTCTCCTCTTTCTCTGTATCAGGTCTATATCCAACAACAACCTGCAAGTTCTTCCCAGAGATCTCTTCAAACACCTGGACATCCTCACAGACCTGTATGTGCACCATATACCCAAATATGATAGTTCCCCTGTGAGGGACTGTCTTACTCAAATACGCTATATCCTTACGTGGCCCATTTATAATGTGTGTGAAAAACAGTGTATAAAGTCAAAATGTTTCCAAAATAAAATGAGTAGCTTTTAATTGCCATTGAGTGTACTAAAGCTAAAACGACTTTAAAAAAAAAATAAAAATAAACATATACAATACATATATTCCTCTCTCCACTCTTGGCAGAGACCTGCGAGGGAACTCGTTCCGTTGTGACTGTAAGATCAAATGGTTGGTTGACTGGATGGAGAAGACCAACACCTCTGTTCCAGCCATATACTGCGCCAGTCCTTTTGAGTTCCAGGGTCGACGCATCCACGACCTCACGCCACGCGACTTCAACTGCATAAGTGCAGGTAAGGCCACTCACACACTCTTAGCACATGCTATTTGAGATCTGTAATTCTGTGAAATATAGGTACTCTACATGGTCAAAAGTATAAGGGCATCCCCTTCAAATTCCAGGCTCCTTAATTCAACTGAAAACGTATTTTCGTAGCCTGACAGGGAAGTTCGCATTACCCTGGTTCTCTAGAGAAAAAGCCAATGTAGGATTTTTCCATTATGCAGAAAATAAGCTCTGTGACCAACAAAAGTTTATGGGCCAGTGGCTCAAATCTTTACTTGCTCTGCCAAAATTTTCACTGACCCCACCACAAAAGTAATAAATAATAAAATAAGACTAATATAAATAACAAATATTTATAAAATAAGAACAAATAATAGCAATAGCACAAATATATAAAATAGAAAAAAACACAAATGAAACAAACTTTTTCCTCGCTTTTTCAGAGAGGTCTAACGCCCGTTTCACACTTAGGGCCCTATTTTAACGATCTGAAACGCAAGTATCAAGCGCGAAACGCAAGTAACTTTGTGGGCGGGTCTTGGGCGCTGTTGCTATTAAACCGGCGGGATAAATGACTCTTGCGCCCGATGCAAATCTAAAATGTGTTGGTCTGAAGTAGCTCACATTCCCTTTAAGAGCAGGCGCGCTTGTTCTATAGCGGATTCCTATTATAACGGCGGATTTGCCAGGCGCACGCCAGGAGCGGTTCACAGCCGAGGAGACCGACGTTCTCGTCAGGGCCGTAAAACACAGAGAAGTGACATTGGGGATGGAGAAACACACCCAAATTAACTTCGGTTAAACAGGCGTATGATCATTTGGGTAAATGTGTAAGCTAGATGTATGCTTTTATAATAAACTGTCTATCTATCTATCTATCTATCTATCTATCTATCTATCTATCTATCTATCTATCTATCTATCTATCTATCTATCTATCTATCTATCTATCTATCTATCTATCTATCTATCTATCATAATAATGTATGATTTGCAAAAATGAAAACTGCTGCTTCTGTGTAGTAGATGAGAGAATCAAAGTGTATGCGCGTTGTGCACACGCTACATTGATTATGGCCAAGCATGCGCCCTTAAAATAGCATAATAACATGCGCAACGCGCCACTGACTTTAGACTAGTTTTTTTCGGTCAGTGGCGGAATTGTTTTCTAAACCTGTAAAATAGCATGAGGGAACGTTTGCGCCGGAACACGCCTCCTCTTTGCACTGAACCGCCCCGGGGAGCGCAAGTGTATTTCTTAGTTAACCGACGTGCGTCTGTGGAGGGAAAACTCCGCTGTGCGCGGGTGCAAAATAGGAATGATACATGCGTCTGTGTACGAAGTCAATTGCGCTGGGTGCAAGATAGGGCCCATACTCCGTTTGCAGTGCGTATGCAATGCGTATTTTTTTCCGCACCCATGTTAACAGGTTAGTACGGAGCTTAGGTCCGTCGATCCGTTCCTGGTGTGTATACAGCAGTGCAGCGATCGTTTCCGCATCGAGTCTATTTTTGCTGTGCTGCACGCGCTGAATTAAAGTGACAGCGCATGTTTCGTGGTCAAAATGAACACAGATTGACATGAAAATATAATAATCTCACCATAAATGCATTTAATGAAATAAAATGTAGTAATCTCACCATAAATGCATTTAATGAAAGTAAATGTAGTAATCTCACCATAAATGTATTTAATTTAATTCTACTATTTTTCACAGTCATCTTTTTTACTTTAAGACCGGGGTAAAGCAAGGAAAACTACAATTTACCTCAACAATGAGACATAATGAACAACACTCATCTTATTCATGGAGGTGGAAAAACAAGTTCAAGTTTAATGTAAAATGTTTGCGATTTTAATATAAGTAGGCTACATGGTTAAATATTTGACCACTTGCTTGAGCAACTTAATAACCTATATACATCTATATAGAAGTAGCACTGAATACTGCGTTAAGTTGTGTTTAAACGTCTTTTAAAGAGTGTATATGTGTACAAAGAGAATCGCAATGCTGACAAAACTTTTTTTTTAAATAAAAGTTGCTGATAACTTCTGGATTTGAAATACAAATAGAGAGTATGTGTTTGTGGTACAGCCGTGGATCAGTTACGCACAGCAAACGCTGCATATGTGAAAGCACTATAGCGCGTGCTGCTCCGGCACCGCATACACACTGCAACACGCACCGCACACACACTGCACACGGAGTATGTGTGAAACGGGCGTAACAGTAAATTTCAGGTACAGAAATTGAAAAAAGTAATCACATTTAAAATAACATTTCACAGTCTTAACTGAATTAATTAAATATAGATTAATCTTTATTAAAGTTACAAAAGTTATTCAGTCAAGAGCAGCAAGTGTTTTTTTTTTTTTTTTGTCTTTTATTGTTTGATTAATATTAAAAACACAGACAGCAGCAGGAATATTTACATTTACATTTATGCATTTGGCAGACGCTTTTATCCAAAGCGACTTACATTGCATTCCAAGGTACACATTTAGATATAACCCCATGAAAGGTAGTGTTTTTATTTATAATTTTTTACAATTATTTGAACTTTTATGGTGCAAAACAACTTTGCTAACGTCATCAGCTGACCTCCAGAAACATAATATAAAGATCTGAAAATGCATTTCACGAACCCTTTAAAATCTTCAAGTTGGATAGTTAGAATAGAGCGTGATTATAAACACAGCAAGGCTGTGAAAGCGACTAGTGAGTAGTTGAGTTTACCTGTTCAGAGGTTTAGTGCCCCCATACTCTCTCTAGTCCTGTGTAGACACTTGTTAGCAACAAAAAATGGAGTGGGGTATTACTGATGTAGGTTACGTCATAGAATACAACATGAAAATATCTTGAGCTTATTTCAGGCATTCAACCAAAAACGCATTGACCTTGGGACGACAGAAGCGGAAATCAAGCATAGGCGTTAGTTCTGGCAGGTCACGTCAGTGAAGCTCGGCTGTACCTATAGGAATACGACACCTCTCACAGCATTCATATACAAGGCCCATTCAGTATTATCAGCAGCTTTATCGTGTTGCTCAGGATCGAATTACCCTCCCTCATCCCCAGCTCCACCTCTCGCCCAGTAAGGACTTGGCCTTCTGATACTCCTCTTCGAATCAGACTAATTTTTCTCGAATTATGTCGTACATTAAATTATTGGACATTAATGATATCTGCAATACTGTTCTGTTTACCCTAAGGGTGTTTATCGCTGCCCTCCTTGCTCTTATTCAGGCTTGGCTGCATTGGATGGGCATTGAGTTCTTGCCCAGAACAGAACCAGACCGCCAATCCAAACTATATGCTAATATTGTCAATCATCTTGGAAGTGCTAAATTGCGAACTCATTTCCAGGTTTTAGGACTCATTCCTGCAGCACTCAGTGACATTCTTGATTCTCCTCTTTCAACTTTGTTGCAACAGTTTGGGGAGATTTTTATTTATTTATTTTATTTACTTGAAAATGAACCTGTATACAAAATCCAGGCTACAAAAAAAAAATAGCCTTCACTGGTCTGCACAAAGCCCAGACCTGAACCAATCAGCCAGAGAGCCAGACCCTCCTGCATCCATGATCCAACATCTAGTAGAAAGCATTGATTTTGATAATAAATGTCCACATTCCTTTGGCCATGTAGTGTATCTGGGTAGTTGGCATGAAATTTCAAACAGTTTCTGCATTGGCCTGTGTTGTGACATGCTATAATACAATTATGAATACATTTATATTTATAAATTATTTAACAAAACGTTTCTGATTTTTTTGCATCATATAATTTTTTTTAATTTTTTTTATATGATGCATGTATAATAATTATAGAAAAATTGGAAATGTTTTTAAAAATAATTTTAGATGTATTATTTACAAAAAAAATTTTTTTGTAAATAAATCATGTCACACCGCAGGACCATTTAAAATAAGGTGGATTAAAAAAGAACTTATGATATACACTGACTAATATGAAACGTTCTTCTGATCCAGATTTTGCAGTATATGAGGTATACTCGTTCCAGTCTCTGTCTGTGGAGTCATACGAGTTTAACAATGACCAGTACACAGTTTTTGCTCAGCCCAACACAGGAATCTGCACCGTGTTCATTTGGGATCATGTGGACATGCTTTTCAAGACACATTACAACATCACATGTAAGTCAAACATCAGCTGTTATTCGATTTTTTTATTATTTGATTTAATAGGTAGAACCAATGCAAAAAATATTCGGATATTCTCCGAAGCAGTGGTTCCCAACCTTTTACACAAAATCTTGTTTCACGAGAGTGACAGCTCAATGTAATCTTTTCAGACACTTAATTGCATGTTAATTGCACTTAAATGAAAATGTATTGTAGTTTACATCTTTATATGGAATTTCTCAATTACTTATATTGTCTTTGAAATATGGTTAAAGTGTACTGCCGAATGTACAGACCAGCATTCATGGTAAACTAAAATATACTTGTGTCATGTTTTGTGATTGCAATTTAGTACATTTAAAATATATTTACTTTAAATGTAATATCGCACACTACGGTGAAAATCATAATTAAAAAGTCCTTCACATGTGCTTTAGTATGCGAGTCAACACATCAAAATAAGTGAACTTCTTTAAAGAATGACAAGATTATCAAAACATATTGATTTAATATGTACTTCATGTGCCTTTCCAGCTCGTTCTGCTGTCTACTGTAAACCTGTGGTTATCAACAACACTCTCTACATGGTTGTGGCTCAGCTCTTTGGAGGATCACACATCTACAAGTATGTCTATGTGCACTATTTTTGTTATGGACTCGACTGTAGCGATGGGCACATTCACAACACTGCTTCATGAAGCATTTGCGTATCTTTTGTTTGGAATTATTTAACTGATCTTGTGTCAGTTTTATTTTTTGCTTTATTTATAGTAAATCTTTAATGAATTTGAATAATTGTTCGTGTATAACACACAAACGAACATTATACTTCTAGTTGCCAAGCCCTGCCTAATAATTTTTTTTTACAAATTAATAAAACACTAATTTTACAGAACCTTCATATTTAATGGTATTTAATTATTTTTAGATTACATTTAATAGATTACACTTTCATGAAAACTTTTGCAATTGGTTTTTTATAAAGTTTTCATTATGTTTGGGCTGAGTTTTCGATGCATTTACATAGGAGTGGGCGATATGACCAATATCTTACATCATGATGTGAGTCATTTTATTTCAAGATAACAATATATATCACAATATAGTTATTTTTGCTTTAAATAAGGTTTTTATGATATCAAAATTTGATACCATTGAAATGTATAAATATTTTCACCAATTTCACAAAAAACTACAAGACTAAAGTAAAAAAAAAAAAAAACTCAGTATTTCAAATCAGTGATGAAAAAACAATAAATAAACGAATTACAAGCAATAGGACAAATAAACTACGATAGAACAAACATAAATACATAAATTGTATAAAGTAATATAAAAAACACTGCATGGTCGTCACTGTGTAAATTAAATATACATTTATTCTTATCAAGTTACAAAAGTGATTCAGTCAGAAACAGTGAGAGATTTTCTCTCTTTTGTTGTTTGATTAACATTAATGACTCGGACGACAGCAGGTTTATTAGGCTGCTGTCCCTTTAAGACCGAATGCATGGATCCAATATACTGTTACACATGCGTTTTCTTACTCAACTGTTTACGTTCACTTAGGACAAAAATGTCTGTGTTTACGAGGACACTTGCAAAGTTCGGCATTTTGATTCATAAATGTGTGTATTTGACCGTTTAAGCCCAATTAGGCGGCACAACGCACTCAGTTCAGTTCTCATGCGCTTTGTGAGCAGTGACTTCATGTGCGCATATGGCGAAATTAGTTCTCTTTCGCTGCTTATTGTGCTTCAATGGTTTAAAATCACTTAATTTTAATACACAATGCTTAAAAATGCATGCAAATGATAATCTTTAATGATAGTGAGCATAACCACTCTAGAGACGGTAGTCCGAAATCTCTACCGGTTGACAAATTTCAACCGGTTAATCGTATCTACCGGTATATCGCCCACCCCAACGTTTACAGCTTTTTGACCAGCAGGTGCTGGCAGCCTCAAGTGTTTCAAGTGCATTGAAACAGTGAATAGTTATTAGTTAAGTTGATTCAGAACTTGGAAAATCTTCATGTCTCCCATCACTATTGTAGACGCTCAAATATTGTCTGAATATACTTTCTCTATTATCATATTTTACCCTAAAGAAATAACATTGCATTTTTCATTTTCTACTAACAAAAGGTGCAATCAGTAGTTCTTTATCTAGTGTCACCATCGCTGTTCTTCGCATACTTTGGGTACCGATACCACAGCGGTTCATTAATTACCTTACCTATCCAATAAGGATGCACCGATATGAAAAATTTGGCCGATACCGATAACCGATAATTCTTTATATTTGAAAGCCGATAACCGATATATTGGCCAAAAAAAAGAATTAAATAAAATTAAATTCAAATTTCTATATATTTGTTGAGAGCCTGATACAAAAACAAAAGTCTCACCATTAAAAGCCATGTCCCAAACGCACAATTATGATGTTCTCGTGATAATTTTATGTAGCCGATATGACAGACTTTATGGCAATTTAAAACCATTATGTTGAACAGTGCGCTTCTGAAGTGTCTCAGCTGAAGGAAATAATACATTATTTATCAGCTTTAATATATCTGCCAAATTTTCTTATTGGGCCGATAACATTGAAAATGAACCGATATCGGCGATACCGATATGGTGGCCGATATATCGTGCATCCCTACTATCCAACAAAAAAAGTATGTTCCGTTGTCTAAGGTTGTGTCACACTTGGCATGTTTTGTTGGATTGCTCTGTTAGTGCGGTTCATTTGAATAAATGTGAACTGTCATCTGAACCCTGATGCCCATCAAGCAAAGGGACCGAGACGCTGAAAAGATGGATCTCGATCCGCCTCCAAATGAACTCTGGTGCGGTTTGAATGAAATCTGAACGCAACACGGACCAAAGACATGTAAACGAACCAAAAACAGGATATGATGTCACAAGATGCGACTCTAAAAAGGACAGAATGCTCAAGCATACCTGTTTTTTTCTAGGCCATAGTCGTGATGTTGTCCATCACAGTTCAGTACAGGCATCAGAACCACATCTCCTCGCAGCAGATCTGTGTGTGTGTGTGTGTGTGTGTGTGTGTCTGTGATGGAGGGATTCCTGCCACTGTTTTGACTCCTTTACACATTTTATAAGCTCTTTATGAGTTCTCAGCTGGTCAAAATACCATCATATGTAGCTACGCACATACAACGAGAAACATACATAATAAAAGCCGACCAATCAGGTTGTGAACACATCCCTATGTCTTTAGGTTTTATTTGCCAATTTCAATGCTAAGCGAACCAGGACTAAATGTTTTTTTTTGGTCCGGACCAAACGAACCAAGCTAACCGAACTACAAGTGTGAGCACAGCCTTAGACCCCGTTTACACCTGTATTTACATCATAAGCTTGTGATCCGATCGACCAAAACACATCTTAATACCAGGTGTAAGGAGGGCCTAATTTATTTCGTAATGTGTAAAACATTTTCAATTATCAGCAAACTACTGAATGCACCTTATTATTTCAATACCTCAAAGAGTTAGATTTATATAATATTTGCATGTATATATCATCATCTATTCTTATTATGACATCCTGTTGTTGTTGTCAGATGGGAGGAAGGTCCATTGCGTTTCGTCAAAATCCAGGACATCGACACCACCCGTGTCCGTAAACCCAACTTCATCGAGACTTTCCAGATTGAAGGCGACTGGTATTTTGCTGTGGTCGACAGCTCCAAAGCCGGTTCCACCAGCCTGTACCGCTGGAACAGTAACGGCTTTTACTCACACCAGTCTCTCCATCCCTGGCACAGAGACACTCACATCGACTTCCTCGAGGTGGACGGCAAACCTCGCCTCATCCTCTCCAGCTCCTCGCAGCCCCCGGTGGTGTATCAGTGGAACCGCAGCCAGCGCCAGTTCCTCTACCACTCGCAGATTACAGATTCAGGCGATGTGCAGATGGTGAAGCACTTCTGGGTGCGAAAAGTGCTGTATCTCTGCCTCACGCGCTTCATAGGAGACTCGAAGATCCTGCGCTGGGACAGCCAGCGCTTCGTGGAGATCCAAACCCTGCCGTCACGCGGCTCGATGGCCGTGTATCCGTTCAGCGTCGGAGTGAGGCAGTACCTTCTGCTGGGGAGCGATTATTCCTTCTCTCGGATCTATCTGTGGGACGACCTCACTCAAAGGTTCCTGCCCTTTCAGGAACTGAACATGCTGGCGCCTCGAGGGTTCAGTCTGGTGTCTGTTGACAATAAGGATATTCTGTTAGCGGCCAGTTTTAAAGGAAAGACCATGGCGTACCAGCATCTCGTGGTGGACCTCAGTGCCAAATAGGCTGCTGGAGACGTTTTACTGGGGCTTAAATGTCAAGAACTGCAACATTTCCACACCTTTTCTACATCTGCTTTCACACATGAATTGATTCTGTCATTGCTAAATACACTCACACATTAGTTACTGTAAGTGTAAGCCATCTTAAAGGGTTAGTTCACCCAAAAATTTAAATTAGCCCATGATTTATTCACCCTCAGGTCATCCTAGGTGTATATGACTTATATTTAAAATGAGTTATATTTAAAAATGTCCTGGCTCTTCCAAACTTTATAGTGGCAGTGAATGGCTGTTTTCTGTTTTGAAGTCCATAAAAGTGCATCTATCCATGATAAAAGTGTATCTATCCATCATAAAAGTGCATCTATCCATCATAAAAGTGCATCTATCCATGATAAAAGTGCATCTATCCATCATAAAAGTGCATCTATCCATCATAAAAGTGCATCTATCCATGATAAAAGTGCATCTATCCATCATAAAAGTGCATCTGCGCATCTATCCATTATAAAAGTGCATCTATCCGTCATAAAAGCCCATCTATCCATCATAAAAGTGCATCTATCCATCATAAAAAAATAGATGCACTTTTATCATGGATAGATGCACTTTTATGATGGATAGATGCACTTCTATGATGAATAGATGCACTTTTATCATGGATAGATACACTTTTATGGACTTCAAAACAGAAACAGTCATTCACTGCCATTATAAAGCTTGGAAGAGCCAGGACATTTTTTTATATATCTCCGATTGTATTCGTCTGAAAGAAGAAAGTCATATACACCTTGAGTAAATCATGGGCTAATTTTCATTTTTGGGTGAACTATCCCTTTAACTAAATAAAAACATGTTAATATGCACTACTACTAATAAAAACTACTACTACTACTACTACTACTAATAAACACTACTACTACTACTACTACTACTACTAATACTAATACTACTAATACTGATTACCCATTTGGGCCTTCAAAGCTAAATGAACATTTACCATATGCATTGCAATGAATATGTTGTATGTATACTCTAATAGGATGTACATTGTTCAGCAGTTTCATATAAAAAAGTGAAATTATATTTTTAGACGGATGACTCCCTGATTCATAACATGAAAATGTCTGTAGGTACTTTTAGAATATAATGTGTTACCAAGAAAAATAACATTTTCATCACTCAGTTGAGCTTGACTTAGAAAAGCCTTTGCTTTTCAGATTATACTCTGAAAATATTGAATTATTACTTGGGAACAATACGCTGAATTACTAATTGGCATGTCATTATAAAACATCTGCGGTCATCAGCATGTATTGCAATAACTGACTGTGGTGGAAATGTAATTTATGATGCGACAAAATAAAGTGAAATATCTGTTTGTCTTGCACATGAAAAACTTCTTTTTCAGCTTGCAGTGATTAATATTATTATTGAATGAATGCAGACTCTCTGGTTGTTACCTTGCCTTTATCACACTGGCTGTCTGATTCTAAGTGTGCTGTGATGAGGTAAATGTGTCAATATTTAGCTGAAAAACATCCAGACTATCCAGGTGCCAATAGTGACTGACCATCTTCGCCATGGGACGCTGATGCCTGCAGGGGGCAGTGTGGGATTTACATAGAAATCTAAACATTTAGTGAACTCTAATTCTGTGCTGAAAAGTCCTCAAAAATGTATGAAGAAAGTATTTCTTGATAAAAGAACGATAGGTATAGGCCTATATTAGTAGGCTATAGATTATATAATTATAAATTGTTGATTGATTTAAAGAAAATGCTCCTAAGTTAAACTTTGTGTCATTGATTCTATCAAACTCAAGGACCAAACTGCATGAATGAGGTGAATGGTGCTTTATTGTCTCCTTGTGAAGTATATGCATATTGTAGCTGATTGTTTATGATTGTATTTGCATCTAATGATTTTGTTACATTTAAAATATATATATAATTCCACCAATTATCTAATTTGATCCCCAATTTTATCTAAAATGAGGACAACCTTTATGTGGGTTTCTGCGTAGGCCTATTAGTCTTTTTTGGAGCTTAGCTAATAGAGAATTACAGACAAACAGACAAGTAATTATATTTTGTACAATCTACCCGGTAAGTTGATTGATTGGTAGGTTCCTATACACGCTTTATACAAGATATTATGAAACGTGTAGGCTATATAGCCTACCAACACGTCGATTTTGACAGCATCAGTAATCATATTATTTCTTTGCATTAACAGCAACAACAATAGTATCAGTATTATTAATAAGAAATAATAATAACAATAATAGCTAATATTTTAGCCAACTTATTTGACAGTTGACAGTGCCAATCCGGTCCGAAATTCCGGTTTACAGCCGTTTTTGCGTCTAAAAACAGGTTGCTCATTCAACGTTATGTATCAAATCATTTTAATATTGTAATCTGTGCTCAAAATTGTTATTTTGTTTTAAACGTGTTGTTTACTTTTAAAGATTAGCTTATTTAGACAAGCGCGCTGTGGAATGTGTGACGTCTCAATGCTATGACGTCATAGTAACAGTAGCCTACATACATTTTGAAGCGATTCCTCGCAGACTTTTACAGCGTGATTGTTCACTTGCAGTCTCTTTACTCGCGATTCGCGATGACAACTACCAAACTGTCGGATAAAATCTGGTGGTCCTATGTCAGTAAGCAGAGGAACCGCCTTGACAAAATAATCTGGCCCATTGCTCCTGATGGCTATATCCCCAACTCTGTCGTCAGGAATTTGGCGCCCTTTCCTAAGTTTAGCGGGCATTATTGTGTCGACAAGGGGCTCCATGTAGAGGAGGACAGAACTCTCATCTTGCAAAAACAGCTCAGGAGGCATTTTCGTCCCAAAGAAAAGCAACAGAACAATGAAGATCACCAAGGCGGTTCAGAAAATGGCCTACAAAGTGTGCCTGAGGAGACAACCGGTTATACAAGAGCAAGCTTAGAACCATTTCATAGTGATATGTCTGTGAAGACAAAGACAGAGGCCAAGGTTACACCACTTCGAAGAGCTATACCCCAGAGTCAACACTCGCTTAATAATAGACAAATGTTACCACAGCAAGATGTTGCTTCTAAAAAGACACTCCAGATGAATGCTTCTTCTGTTGAGGAACTCCAGACGAATGCTTCTTCTGTTGAGGAACTCCAGACAAATGCTTCTTCTGTAGACGAGCTAAAGAACGAAGAAGATGTTGACTTCTCTCATCCTCCAGAAATTGTGCCTCAGAGCCTCAGTGCGGAGAGCAATGCTTTTCCCACAAAGCGGGCAAATAAAGGTAAAAAGGTCAGCTTAAAGCTCCCAAAAGGTTTGTCTCTGAGCCCAATGTTGCAGCAGGAAAAAGATGAGGTTCCGCTGGAGAAAGATGGGTTGAAGCAGGAGATAGCTTCTTCCATTAAGGAGCCAAAGAAAAGCTTTCAAGACAGTATTGAAAAAAATAGACATGTAGCAGAAATTGGGAATCCGAACCAGAACATGCGTCAGAAGACTAACGTTAATTTCTCCTTGAAGAAACTGAAGTCATGTGTGTCACCCCTTCCTCCAAAGGGTGACAAAGGGCCTGGTTCTGTCCTCATGTTCCTTTATAAAAGATCAAAAGCAGAATCTTCGCCTTCTGATGGGGTGAAGTCCAAAATAGATTTGGGCCACAATTAGAATGTACACTCTAAACCCGGATTTTGTGTTGATGAAACATTTTAAGTGGTCATTACTTATCCTTTGTTGTTAAAAAAAAAAAAAAAAAAAACGTTGTCATTACTAAATCAAATTAGTTGATTGCACTATTCAGACGAAATATTGAGTGCAATGATCATGTTAAGCTGAGATAACTCGGTATTTTAAGTTTTTGTAAGGGAGGGGCTTTGTATTGAAACAGGTCAGGTGACAGTGAGAAGAACTGAAGTTTGAACTGAAGAGGCTAAAGTTACTTGTCCTGGCTAATGCTGCACGCTAAACGGGGATTTTAAAAGCAACGTGACACGGTGAGTGTATAAATCTTATCTTTTTGACAAAAGTGATTACCCAAAAACCGGGCAGACAGTTTCTGGTCCCATTGACTTCCATAGTATATATTTTTTCCTACTATGGAAGTCAATGGGACCAGAAACTGTCTGGTTTCTGACATTCTTCTAAATATCTTCCTTTATGTTCAGCAGAAGAAAGAAATTCATTCAGAATTTTCATTTTAAAGTGAACTATCCCTTTAAGTAAATACACTTCAAAAGCTAATTACTCCTGGATAGCAATGCCATAGAAATATATAGAGCGACCGCAAAAACGGAAGTTAAAAGACAATGTTCTAAAGATGGCTGAGTCCTGCGCCGGTGTTGTTTACAAGGTCTAACTTGTTATAACGTTAAAATTTCAATTGGCTGTTTCTGTCAGGTCACAGTTTATAACGTTAGTGTGTTGTTGCATGTTCACAGTTTAGCTACAACATTTGTATTTCGTTGGCATAAGTTTTTTGTCTGTCCATATCAGCTCGTGTATGCATGTAACTTCATGTGTTCTGTTCTTGTGGCTAACGCTAGTGTACGTCTCTTTGGTCTCCTTAAAAGGTAACCGTTCAGAAATTCGCTGCTTAAGGTCCATAAACCAGATGATGGAACGCTGGTCTGCTCTTTTACAGAAGATCAGGTATGTTCAAGAGTGTTATTACTTATCTATCTTTCTATTATCATTTGATATCATTGTTCAGTGTCATTTACTGGAGAGGAGGGGAATGAAAGACAGTAGGAGTAAGACAGAGTACATGTGCGTAAATGAGAGGGAGGGCAGTGGAGTGGTGCGGTTACAGGGAGAAGAGGTGAAGAAGGTGGAGAAGTTCAGGTACCTGGGGTCAACAGTGCAAAGTAATGGAGAGTGTGTTAGGGAAGTGAAGAAAAGAGTGCAGGCAGGGTGGAGTGGGTGGAGAAGAGTGACAGTAGTGATTTGTGATAGTAGAGTATCTGCAAGAATGAAAGGAAAAGTTTATAGGACTGTGGTGAGACCTGCGATGCTGTATGGATTAGAGACAGTGGCATTGAGTAAAAGGCAGGAGGCGGAGCTGGAGGTAGCAGAGCTGAAGATGTTAAGGTTTTCGTTGGGAGTGACAAGGATGGACAAGATTAGAAATGAGTTCATTAGAGGGACAGCGCATGTTGGACGTTTTGATGACAAGGTGAGGGAGGCGAGATTGAGATGGTTTGGACATGTGCAGAGGAGGGACATGAATTATATTGGTAGGAGAATGCTGAGGATGGAGCCACCAGAAAGGAGGAAAAGAGGAAGACCAAAGAGGAGGTTCATGGATGTGGTGAGGGAAGACATGCAGGTAGTTGGGGTAAAAGAGGCAGATGTAGAGGACAGGGTGGTATGGAGACGGATGATCCGCTGTGGCGACCCCTAATGGGAGCAGCCGAAAGAAAAAGAAGTTCAGTGTCATTTACACACCCTCATGCTCTCCCAGATGTATGACTTTCTTTCTTCAGATGAACACAAAAAAATATTTTTTATCTCTGAGTCCATAAAATGCAAGTAGGACCCCCAAAGTTGATGCTTTAAAAACCACACAAAGCGAACACGATAATCCACACAACCACAGATGATGAATCAATGTCTTGTGGGTTTGTATGGATTACCTCTTGCATTATATAAGCTCTCAGAAATGATTTCTGAAAATCTTTCTGTGTTCATCAAAAGAAAAATAAATTCATATACACCTGGGACAGCTTAAGGGTGTGTAAATGATGAGCACATTTTTATGTTTGGGTGAAGTATCACTTTAATCTTTCCTCACACACACACACACACACACACACACACACACACACAACATACCTTAAACCACAGTATAATTTAGTTTTGAAATGTAATGCTCTGTATATTTCTCTCTATTTTGTAGGTGTTCATGGTTCAACAGGATTGTGTGAAAGAATATCAAGCAGGTGATCTATGAAAGCATTGATCGACACAGTCTTTGTCTTATTGAGATCTTTCAATCTAAGAGTGGACACATGCTTTCACAAGGTTGGTCTATATCCTTTATACACTTACATCTTTTTTTTTTTACAGTTTAAGTAATGAAACATGTCACAAATCTTTATTACTATTAATACTATATTGGTTGTCCAATTCAATCAAAATTGTGCTTTGTTGGTTCTTCATTCTTGTAGATAATTTCTTGCTATTCTAGTTATGTTTACCTTTACCCAACAGACTCAAGAGCCAACTGATATTAGATCACTGTTGCTCAGAGGGCTCCTGATCATCCTTGGTGACAACCCCACAGACTTCTTCAAAGCATGCCTTGTAAGTAACATATTTTTTCAAAGGCTATCTCAAAGTACCATGACTACATGATTATTTTATTAACTGATAGTCCTTGTGTATGATCAAATCTGTGTGCACAGAGCTTAAACCATTGGTCTTACTAACATTGTCATAATTTACTCACCCTCATGTCATTCCAAACCCGTAAGACTTTTGTTCATTTTCAGAACACAATTGAATGTATTTTTAATATAACCGTAGACATTTGGCAAACAACCTCCTTCCCTCAGTAAGAGCATTGAAGATGGGTCGTGGCTGGGTCTTCCAGCATAACGACGACCCGAAACACACAGCCAGGGCAACTAAGGAGTGGCTCTGTAAGAAGCATCTCAAGGTCCTGGAGTGGCCTAGCCAGTCTCCAGACCTGAACCCAATAGAAAATCTTTGGAGGGAGCTGAAAGTCTGTATTGCCCAGCGACAGCCCTGAAATCTGAAGGATCTGGAGAAGGTCTGTATGGAGGAGTGGGCCAAAATCCCTGCTGCAGTGTGTGCAAACCTGGTCAAGAACTACAGGAAACGTTTGATCTCTGTAATTGCAAACAAAGGTTTCTGTACCAAATATTAAGTTCTGCTTTTCTGATGTATCAAATACTTATGTCATGCAATAAAATGCTAATTAATTTCTTAAAAATCATACAGTGTGATTTTCTGGATTTTTGTTTTAGATTCTGTCACTCACAGTTGAAGAGTATCTATCAATGATAAAAATTACAGACCTCTACATGCTTTGTATGTGGGAAAACCTGCAAAATCGGCAGTGTATCAAATACTTGTTCTCCCCACTATATACAGTGAGGAAAATAAGTATTTGAACACCCTGCTATTTTGCAAGTTCTCCCACTTAGAAATCATGGAGGGGTCTGAAATTGTCATCATAGGTGCATGTCCACTGTAAGAGACATAATCAAAAAAAAAAAATCCAGAAATCACAATGTATGATTTTTAAACTATTTATTTGTATGATACAGCTGCAAATAAGTATTTGAACACCTGAGAAAATCAATGTTAATATTTGGTACAGTAGCCTTTGTTTGCAATTACAGAGGTCAAACGTTTCCTGTAGTTTTTCACCAGGTTTGCACACACTGCAGGAGGGATTTTGGCCCACTCCTCCACACAGATCTTCTCTAGATCAGTCAGGTATCTGGGCTGTCGCTGAGAAACACGGAGTTTGAGCTCCCTCCAAAGATTCTCTATTGGGTTTAGGTCTGGAGACTGGCTAGGCCACGCCAGAACCTTGATATGCTTCTTACAGAGCCACTCCTTGGTTATCCTGGCTGTGTGCTTCGGGTCATTGTCATGTTGGAAGACTCAGCCTCGACCCATCTTCAATGCTCTAACTGAGGGAAGGAGGTTGTTCCCCAAAATCTCGCAATACATGGCCCCGGTCATCCTCTCCTTACAGTTTTTCTCAGTCGCTTTGGTGCATTTCTCACATCACTATTTACATTTGCACAACAGTTAATGCAGTTCTCAAAACAATTAGTAAAAACTGCAAAACCTAGTTGATAACCTGCAAAAGCGTGTCACTTGCTCAAAATGGATAGCTCATTCCTCAAAAGCAAGTATTCATGTCAGTGAAAGTGTCAGTGTCATCAAGATGAAAAGTCCTGACACCATTGTTTATGAACAAGATAGTCAAATGACTTTGTCACGTTTTCATTATGACAGTTTACTCTGTAAATGTTTTCCAATGCAAAAAAGTCAAATCTTGGTGACACTACCTGAACATGCTCAAGACAGCACTATAAACTATTTGCACAGCCATTTGAAAAATACAGTAAAGTTACACATTACTGTATTTAGTGAGGTAACTGAGTACAAGACACTGATTATGTATGTTTCACATTTTTACTGCATATGCTCTTTGCAATTCTAATTTGTTCACAGCATTGTGCAAAAGAAAAAATACACCCTTATTTACAACAAACATAAACTCCCTTTGGGAAGAGCTGTGCACAACTGTACACAATACTGCAGTACATATTGGAACTGAACATACAACATACATAGTACTGTAATCATTCATGCACATCCAGACGTTCCTCATCAGTGAAGCTGAGATTCACCTGAGATAAATTGTTCAATTTAAGAGACATTTTCAGGAAAAAAAAAAAGATTTAAAAAATGTGTAAAATTTGCTTGACAGATTTTGACAACTAGTTCAACATTTTTGTATGTAAATGACTCAAGCAATGAAATGAGGACTATTAGTTTTATATGGAATGACTATTCAGCATTCACAAGTATAGTTAATTTTGACTGACATGACATAAGCAAATGATAATGTTAAAAAACAGCAGAGAGTTGTATGAAGGCAATTGATGCATGTCCAAAAGCATTTGCAGTTTGTTGGAAGGAATGAGAAACTGCTACTATGATGTGCACAAATGACTAAATGTTGTGGAGGTTGAACTAACTGTTGTGCAAATGTAAATAGTGATGTGAGAAATGAACCAAAGCGACTGAGAAAAACTGTAATACAGTGCAGTCGCCCTGTCCCATGTGCAGAAAAACACCCCCAAAGCATGATGCTACCACCCCCATGCTTCACAGTAGGGATGGTGTTCTTGGGATGGTACTCATCATTCTTCTTCCTCCAAACACGTTTAGTGGAATTATGACCAAAAAGTTCTATTTTGGTCTCATCTGACCACATGACTTTCTCCCATGACTCCTCTGGATCATCCAAATGGTCATTGGCAAACTTAAGACGGGCCTTGACATGTGCTGGTTTAAGCAGGGGAACCTTCCGTGCCATGCATGATTTCAAACCATGACGTCTTAGTGTATTACCAAAAGTAACCTTGGAAACGGTGGTCCCAGCTCTTTTCAGGTCATTGACCAGCTTCTCCCGTGTAGTTCTGGGCTGATTTCTCACCTTTCTTAGGATCATTGAGACCCCACGAGTTGAGATCTTGCATGGAGCCCCAGTCCAAGGGAGATTGACAGTCATGTTTAGCTTCTTCCATTTTCTAATGATTGCTCCAACAGTGGACCTTTTTTCACCAAGCTGCTTGGCAATTTCCCCATAGCCCTTTCCAGCCTTGTGGAGGTGTACAATTTTGTCTCTAGTGTCTTTGGACAGCTCTTTGGTCTTGGCCATGTTAGTAGTTGGATTCTTACTGATTGTATGGGGTGGACAGGTGTCTTTATGCAGCTAACGACCTCAAACAGGTGCATCTAATTTAGGATAATAAATGGAGTGGAGGTGGACATTTTAAAGGCAGACTAACAGGTCTTTGAGGGTCAGAATTCTAGCTGATAGACAGGTGTTCAAATACTTATTTGCAGCTGTATCATACAAATAAATAGTTAAAAAATCATATATTGTGATTTCTGGATTTCTTTTTTAGATTATGTCTCTCACAGTGGACATGCACCTACGATGACAATTTCAGACCCCTCCATAATTTCCAAGTGGGAGACCTTGCAAAATAGCACTTGCAAAATATGTTCAAATACTTATTTTCCTCACTATATATATATATATATATATATATATATATATTGTGACGAGCGTCCTCAAGGAAATCAGCGTCACCCTGGTAACAAACACCGAACACCTGCACATCCTCACAGCGGGCTGATCGGTCCCAGCTGCAGCTCATTAATTAACTGCTACAAAAGCAGCACGCGCTGAGCAGACAGTCAGACTCTGGTCTCGAGCTGAATGAACTGCTGGACTAACCTTTCTCTCTGTTCCCTTCAGAAAGCAGCGAGTGACCGACAGCCCACCACTTTTGGAGCACGTTTGGACACCCACTTTCAGTTTGGATTGAACACTGCAGAGCACTTGGAGCACCAGCCATCACTCACCGGATCACCGTCTTCCTTCACCTTTATTTTTTACACTGTAAATAAAATCCACCCTCCGGGGCCTTTTCACTAAGCCTGCCTTGTCGAGTGATTCTTCACCCCGTGACAGTGGTGGAGAATGCGGGCAAGTGCGTGAAGAATCACCGGCAAGTTCACCGCCCCAACCCCTAATTTTTTCTTTTTTTTCCTGTGTGCACTATAGGACACGGAAAGCGGCGCGCTCGGTCCCCACTATGGAGGAGGTTCTACAACGCCTCGCGGAGGTGAGCATTTCGCCACTCGTCAGGGCAGGACGGAGGAAGAACTAACCGCCATCCATGCCGCCGCCGCCCAGCGCGTTCCGCTACCTGATCCTCGTGCCCGAGCAACCCGCCTGCTGCCGAAGATGACGGCTGATGATGACGTGGAGGCTTTCCTGCAAGTCTTTGAAACCACAGCCCGCACTGAGGCATGGCCCGAGGACGATTGGGCACGCGCGCTGGCACCTCTCCTCACCGGAGAAGCCCAACGGGCTTATTTCTCACTTCCCCCTGCGATCGCCGAAGACTATGATGAAGTCAAGCGTGAAATCCTGGCGAGGCTCGGCCTCTCATCCATCTGCGCTGCCCAACAGTTTCACGAATGGGAGTTCAAGTCCCGCGTGCCAGCCCGTGCTCAAGCCGCCGAACTCAGCCGCATCGCTCGTCATTGGCTGTTGGAAGACAATCCCACTGCAGCTCAGGTAGCGGAACGGGTGGTGGTCGATCGCCTCCTCCGTGCTCTTCCCTGTCCAATTCGGCAAGCTGTTGGCATGAGGAACCCTACCAACACTCTGGAACTCGTGGAGGCGATCGAGCTGGCGGATGCCATCCATCACCGTGAGGCTGGGGATCGAGCGTTGCCGTTTCCCCGGAGGGTGGTCCAGGAGCGGCGCCCGCTCGAAGGCACCTCGCGACCAGTCAGCAGGCCGACGGTTTCCCCGCCGCGAGACGAGCCCATGCCCAGTGCTGAACCCATAACAACACCGCGTGCGTGGCTGGCAGGCTGCATCGTCCACCAGCGTGTACCATCGGGAGCCCCTGAAGCGGACGTGGTTGTGGAGGGGAGACGTTTCCGGGCCCTGCTGGACTCGGGCAGTGCGGTCACCCTCATCCAGTCGCGGTTGTGTGCCCCCCGAAGCGGTGAGAAGAGTTTTCTGCCGATTACCTGCGTTCACGGAGACACTCGCCAAGTACCGGCCCGTCGAGTTACCATATCGTCACTGGCCGGTGGAGGCGGGCTTGGTGAAGGACCTGCCGGTGGCCGTACTGCTTGGGAGAGACTGGCCGGGCTTCGAACGACTGCTCACCGCCGCTACTCAGCCTGCCAGCCCAGAGGGAAACCGTCGAAGACGGAAGCGGCCGCGTGGACCTCGCCGCAGACCAGCCCTTCTTGCCTCCGACAGCGGGAGAGATGGTGAGTCCCCCTCCCAATCTTCTAATCCTTTCTTTGATGTGTACCAACAGGCTGCGGGAGGGGGCTCATTCGCCAAGGAACAACGGGAGGACGAACGTTTGAAGCACTGTTGGTCCCAGGTCCGGATGGTCGATGGAAACGACGTCCTCCCACGGCCCCATCCTCTCCCGCATTTTGTCGTCGAGAATGGCCTGCTGTACTGTGTCGCACAGCGGAGGGGGGAGGAGAAAAAACTACTGGTGGTTCCCCGAGCCAAGACCGAAACCATCCTGGAGCTGGCCCATTCCCACCCCATGGCAGGACACCTCGGGGCAGCCAACACCACCCAGCGCATCCGTGACCGTTTCCTCTGGCCTGGCCTGGAGGCCGAAGTGAAACGATTTTGTCAAGCCTGCCCGACCTGCCAGGTCACGTCGCCCAGGACTCCTCCCCCCAGCCCGCTCATCCCGCTGCCCATCATCGAGGTGCCCTTCGAGCGGATCGGAATGGACATAGTGGGGCCGTTGCCAAAGTCTGCCCGGGGACACGAGCACATCCTGGTGATCGTCGACTATGCCACCCGGTACCCAGAAGCAGTTCCCTTACGCAAAGCCACCGCGAAGTCCATCGCCCAGGAGCTGTTTCTGTTGGCCAGCCGAGTCGGCATCCCTGCGGAAATACTGACTGACCAGGGAACACCGTTCATGTCCCGGCTAATGGCAGATCTCTGCAGGCTGCTGCGGGTGAAGCAGTTGAGGACCACGGTCTATCATCCCCAGACGGACGGGCTCGTGGAGAGGTTCAACCAGACCCTTAAGCAGATGCTAAGACGCGTGGCGGCGGAGGATAAGCGGGATTGGGACCTTATGATTCCCTACGTACTCTTCGGGATCCGCAAAGTACCCCAGGCCTCAACTGGCTTCACCCCCTTTGAGCTCCTGTTCGGCCGCCAACCCCGTGGGCTCCTCGACATCGCCAGGGAAGCTTGGGAGCAGCAGCCTGCCCCTCATCGCACCGTCATCGAGCATGTACGACAAATGAGAGAGAGAATCGATCGAGTGATGCCATTAGTCCGGGAACACCTCAGCAAAGCCCAACAAGCCCAGCAACGCCATTACGACCGGGCAGCCCAACCACGGGAGTTCCAGCCGGGAGACCGCGTCATGGTCCTGGTCCCCAGCTCTGCCTGCAAGTTCCTGGCTTCTTGGAAGGGTCCATACACGGTGTTAGAAAGAATCGGGCCAGTCACCTACCGTCTAAGGCAACCTGGTCGACGCCAGACAGAGCAACTCTACCATATTAACCTCCTAAAGAAGTGGGTGGGGACCCGGGACCAAGTGGCGGCCCTCAGTCTCACCGATCCCGTGGTTGTAGACGTCAACCCCCATCTTTCGGCTGCCCAGAAGGCGGAGCTGCAGCACCTGGTCAGTCAGTTCCAGGATGTGTTCTCGACCCAGCCCGGGCAGACCAATGTAGTCCAGCACGACGTCAGGACACCCCCAGGAGTCGTCGTCCGGCAACGGCCCTACCGTGTCCCGGAAGCTCGTCGGCAGGCTATTGAGGAGGAAATCCAACAAATGCTAAAGTTGGGGGTAATAGAACCATCCCGGAGCCCGTGGTCCAGCCCCATCGTAATGGTTCCAAAGCCGGATGGCACCCTCCGCTTCTGCAACGACTTCCGCCGCCTGAACGAAGTCTCCGAATTCGACGGGTACCCCATGCCTCGGGTCGATGAGCTGCTGGACCGCTTGGGAAGGGCCCGGTACATCAGCACCTTAGACCTCACCAAAGGCTATTGGCAGGTACCACTCTCTGAAAATGCTAAACCCAAAACTGCTTTCTCAACCCCCAGTGGCCACTGGCAATACCGGACCCTTCCCTTCGGCCTGCACGGGGCCCCCGCAACCTTCCAAAGAATGATGGACATCATCCTGCGGCCCCACCAAGCCTACGCAGCCGCCTACATCGATGACGTCGTGATCCACTCCGAGGCATGGGGAGAACATCTGGAGCGTCTGCGGAGGGTGCTTTCGGAGCTCCGGCGGGCTGGACTCACCGCCAACCCCCGAAAATGTCATCTAGCTCTCTCTGAAGCCAAGTACCTGGGTTTCCGTGTCGGACGGGGCCTGATACAACCCCAGGAAAAGAAAGTAGAGGCCATCCACTCCGCCCCGAGACCCCAGACAAAGACCCAGGTACTAGCTTTCTTGGGGTTGGCAGGGTATTACCGGTGTTTTATCCCCAACTTCTCCTCTTTAGCCGCCCCTCTGACAGACCTGACCAGGAAGGGGCAGCCGGAGAAAGTATGCTGGACCCCAGAGGTGGAGGAGGCCTTCGCCCGGGTCAAAGAAGCCCTGACGTCGTCACCGGTACTCCGCGCTCCAGACTTTAGCTGCCCCTTCCTGCTGCAGACGGATGCCTCCGACACGGGACTGGGAGCCGTCCTGTCCCAGGTCCAGGAAGGTGAGGAGCATCCAATCATCTACATCAGCAGGAAGCTGTCCCCGGCCGAGAGGAAGTACGCCGCCGTCGAGAGGGAGGCCCTGGCCATCAAGTGGGCAGTCCTGGAGCTCCGGTACTACCTCCTAGGCCGCAAGTTCACCCTGGTCACCGACCATGCGCCTCTCCAGTGGATGGCCCGCGCCAAGGACACCAACGCCAGGGTGACTCGCTGGTTCCTAGCGCTCCAGGACTTCCACTTCGTGGTACGACATCGGGCCGGGGCCGCCAACGCGAACGCTGATGGCCTCTCACGGATATGGACAGCTTATGCAGGTCTGTCAGGGGTCATTCCCCACCCTCCCCTTGTTTCACCCCTACTATCTCCATACGTTCACAGGACCAGAACGACGCTTAGGGGGGGGGAATGTGACGAGCGTCCTCAAGGAAATCAGCGTCGCCCTGGTAACAAACACCGAACACCTGCACATCCTCACAGCGGGCTGATCGGTCCCAGCTGCAGCTCATTAATTAACTGCTACAAAAGCAGCACGCGCTGAGCAGACAGTCAGACTCTGGTCTCGAGCTGAATGAACTGCTGGACTAACCTTTCTCTCTGTTCCCTTCAGAAAGCAGCGAGTGACCGACAGCCCACCACTTTTGGAGCACGTTTGGACACCCACTTTCAGTTTGGATTGAACACTGCAGAGCACTTGGAGCACCAGCCATCACTCACCGGATCACCGTCTTCCTTCACCTTTATTTTTTACACTGTAAATAAAATCCACCCTCCGGGGCCTTTTCACTAAGCCTGCCTTGTCGAGTGATTCTTCACCCCGTGACAATATATATATATATAATATAGTTATTTTTGTTTTGAAGATGAACATAAGTCTTATGGGTTTGGAATGACATGTAAATAAGTGACAAAACCCTTAAATGTACTCCAGCAGCCATAACCAATTCACACATTCACTATATTTTTCTTGTCTGTTTTTAGGACTCCGATTATTCATTCCACCACCTTTACTTTGGAATCCTCCATGAGCATGAAGGTCCTGTGCTCCCATCTTCCCTTCATCTCAATCCTGCTTCAGTTAAGATCATCACTAAGGGAGAAGTTGTGATGGAAGCCACTGTGGCACAGTGAACTAAAACCCAGGTTACAAACATTAAAAAGATCTATTTACAATTTGATTTTCACAAAGAAATTGTGAGAAGCTACCATCAGAAGCCATGGCTTCTCCAGCTTTAATGCGTGTCTGTATCATTCAAAAGGGCATACATGTTGTTGAATACTGTGTTCATGTTCCTCTAAACAATTTACAGTTGTTAACAAGCAAAAAGGTTTGCTTATGAAGTGACATTGAAGTGTTACCTGTTTTTTTTGTATGTTTAACTCATTCTGTGAGTAAGTAATAGTAGCTTAATAGTAAACATATAGTAAAAATAATAATAATGTGAACTAATGATTTTCAGTAAAGACTACTAATGTAATCTTGTTTTGGCTCCCAAGGTTTGTTTCTCCATTCTGTCACCTGATGGAGTTTTGGTTCCTTGCCACTGTTGCCTTGGCTTTTGGCTTGCTTAGTTGGGGACATTTAATATTCAACAATATTACTGATCTGCCTTACTTAAGGTGGGCAATGATGTTTGTTCTTCTAGAAACAAACTTTGTTGTATAATTTTCATGTTATCACTGTGAAGCTGCTTTGATACAATCTGTATTGTAAAAAGCGTTATATAAATAAAGGTGACTTGACTTGACTAAACCAAATACATTGTTAGAAAGGTCTTGACCTGGAGACTGAGAGTAACATATAAGTATTAAGATTCTACATGGCTCCTGTTTTGAAACGTCACCTTGGTGCATGTTTGAAGGCTTATAATTAAGCAATAAAAGGGGCTACAGACATGAAACCAACGGTTATAGAGAGCTCTTGTCCTCAGTTATTATGTGAATATAGTCAACAATTTGGGACACTGTCAAGTATGGTTAAAAATAATTTTAAACCATTTTTAGACATTTAAAATCTGATATAGATGTGTTTACAACCCCCCTAAACTCCTCACTCTCAACTCACTTTTTACAACCTCAAATTCTAAGAAAAACACTAATGTTTTAAAAACTATAATTCCCTATAGCTACGCAATGCAGCTTGATACAAATCAGCACTACAGTTGTAGTTTTTCTGGTTTGCAAAGTAGGCTTGTAAAAAGATATATCTGCTGAATATATCAAATATATTATTAGATTAGAGTTGTCAAAAATTACCGACTTGACTGAATTTTTTTAATTGTGATGCTTTTGAGCTCTGTTGAGTTCACGCGCTCATCTGTGATTGGCTACAATGATCAAGACAAGGGAGGGTTTGAGACCACACGGGAGGGTTTGAAAGTGTTTTAAAAAACGGGAGTGGAAAACACAAACAGCAGTCTTTATCCGTGTAAGCGCATGGAAGAGCGTCACTGATGTATATTTTCAACCTGTTTTTGAAGCGCTGATCATTGTAGCCAATCACAGACATATCCGATGAGCGTGTGAGTGCAATGGCCAATCAGAGGTGTTTATGATTCCGCCCAACAGCGCTCAAAGCCATTTTTACATTTCAGTACCGAGTTTTTATTATTTGAGTTTATTTTTTATAAATAAAAGAATTCCTTTTCCCCCCAATAAATATTCTGTCAAATATGTTCATATTAAAAATACAGAAACAAAATTATTTTAAAAAGTAAAGATAAAAGCATTTAAGGAGACAATTTAACATAGCTTTATGTAGAAACGAATAAATATTTTATTATATGATCTGATTAAGATCATATTTTAAATATGGTTTTATTATAAATAGTGATTATTTATAAGGTTGGACACTCAACTTAAATATGATATTTACCATCTTAATCTAACCATGTAAACAAATGAAAAAGTCAGCCAGATGTTTATTATCATGTTTATTGGACAGCAGACGCGCTTTATAGCCTACCCCAAATACCATAATTTTCTTCTGTCAGTGAAAAAAAAAACAAAAAAAAACTGTTGCTTTATTTAGACTTAGAAGGCTTGAACAAAACTGGGGAAAAAACAAACATTAACCAAGACCTGTCTAAAAACATTGTCACTCATTTTATCGATTATTTTATCATATGCTATAGCCTACTACATAAATCTACCACATTTTAAAACGCATTGAATATCAGGCTAAGTTACATCAAATTAGCGCAGAATCAACTTTGCGTTGATGTCCTCGATCGCGTCAATTATTATTAGGCCTATAGGGTTTTTGGAGTTCAGTTCTTTATGTATAAATGAAAGGTCTACACATGTTTAAAAATAGCCATGGCAATATAGGCTATTTCATTCCACTACAATGCAGAAAAATCTATTTAAAACGTAGGCCTAAGCACCATTGCAACCATCAAGATCACCGTTTTCAAAAGATTACTTTTAAGAATTTATTTTCCCCAATCATTATTATTAGGTCTATTAGCCTATTATTATTATTATTTTTATTAATATATTTAATTTCGATATTCAGTTTAAGACTGTCAGTGATATCCATCACATGTTCGGCTATGCTTTTGATAACGTGCGTTTAAAAGTGTTGTAAACGTGACGCGATGTTTACTTTTAAAGATTGTTTGCACGCACGCACGCTCGCTCCGCTCGTCTACCGAACTGCCGAAAATGAAGAAAAAGAGTTTCGATCACAGAAAACACGGGACCCATCTAATCGATTTCTTCTGTCCCGCTGCGTCCTGCGGTCTCGGTGAGGTCAGGGGTTTCGCCGCGAGTCTTTGGCCCAACGACTCCTGTGCCAACAGGGGTGTCCGAGTTAAAGAAGACGGTAAGAATGAGCTTCCCAAAAGGGAACCAAATGCAAGAGCCACCTTGCCAACGCATCTAACGGTAGCTGGTGTGTCCCAGAACCAACACTTGCCCCAGCAAACACATACGTTCCTTCAGAAGAATACTTCTGTGCTCCAGAAAAATAATGAGAAACTCCAGACGAGTGTCGAGCTTCAGACGAATGCTTGTTCTTTGAGGGATGATGAAAAAGCCTTAATGCATCTTCCAAAAATCATGCCTCAGAGCCAACAACAGCTGCAAGAGAAAAATGCTTATTCCACAGAGAAGGAGAAGAATATGGAGGGAGTTGAACACGCGGAGTGGAACCCGTTGGCCGAGGACTGGTCTCTGACTCCATGGCTGGACAATGTCAGCGATGATGACCACTGGTTTGATGGGTGGTTCGAGGAGGTCTCTTGTCAAGTAGAACTAATGTTAAAGAAAAATGAGAAAGAGAAGATTGTGCCTGTCAGAGAGAGCGCTCTGCCGAAGCCTGGAGACTCTTCTGCTCTGCCGTTTCCTCAGCTGCGTAACCGAAGGCCTGGTTCCGATAAAACATCAAAAGCTGAATCACTGTCTCAGAGAGCTCACAAAAGACCACCTCGCAAGAATGAATGATTAAAGAAACTGAAGTCACCTGCATGAGGAATAGTAGCCTATTTATTTTAGCACACTTGGAGTTAGAACTATTATTTAAAACATTTTGTCATATCCTTCTGAGATCCATAAAATAAAAGTGTTATACATTTTTTTTTTTTTTACATCATTACATTGTTTGGAGTATAAGAAACAAATTGTGAAAAACAATTCTGAAAATGTAGACTCGAGGACACCAGGACCAATAAGAAAATGAAACCAAGACTCTATAACCATAACAATGTTTTTTATATTACATTTTTATATTCAGTAGGCTATGTCAGTTTTAGGTTCCAGGCTTTTTCTTCTATAACTTGACCTTTGTAAAACAGATATGAGAATAATGTTGGAAAATAATAATCATTTTACATTTTGTATGCATATTATAGTACCTGCATTTAAAGTCCCCCTGTGGAAAAAAAATCAAGCTTTTAATGTTGTTTAGGCTATATGTCTATGTGGTGTTTTTAATATGCTTTAAGACAAACCATGTGCAAATTCATAAGTCGACACCACTGATGAGTATTTTCCACTGATATAGAATGGCATTATATAGATCAGTGGTATTTTCTCTTTAAAACTGCAACCAAAGACAGTCTCAAAAACACGGTTTGAAATCGCTGGTGTTTCTGACGTCATAAACTACCTTGTAACCAATCAGACCAATCGGTGTGAGTGAGTGGAGGCGGGGCTCATTTGCATATTCATAGAACCACATACTAAATGAAGCAATGGTGTCGAGTTACATTCAAGCTAACATTTTTCAAGAAAAAAAAAAAAACGTTTAAATATGTCATTTTGTGATCAAAGGTGAGTTTTAAGGGATACAGTTATTGACTACTAGGGAACTTTAACAGGCGTTTAATGTAAATCAGAGTTTTCAGGGATCCGGCAGCTCCAGAAAACTTCCACCTGAACCAAACTATACAAATATTTGTACAAGATTCTCAATATGCGATGAAAGATATTAGAGAATGATTTGATATACTAGTTTACTTTACTTGTGTGTAAACATGGCCATAAAATGGGTTTTCTGATTATATACAATGTATTCATTGTCTCTAATTTGCATATTAATGTGTTCTTTGGGCAACATAATGAAAAAATAAGTAGCTATAATAATGAGAGGAAAATAACATTTTCATGATATCTCATATTTCATAGAAATATTGATATTTTGTTCCCTTATGTCTCTTTAATATGCCTGATAAGCAGTTTAAACCCGATGTGCTCTAGACATCCAGACTTAAAACTTAAGACTTAAAACTGGCTTATATCTCAAAGAGATTTGCTAAAATATACTGTAATGTCCTCTATAGAGGAAACAACTCAATTGCTGGGTCTCAGAAGCATAATACAACAACCGATATTTAAACTTTTGCAATGTAGCATTACATTTTCATCACTGTCTTTACTGCAATTCTCAGAGAATTGAGGTCCAAATGCAGTAAATAAAGCTAAATGTGCTGTTTTTGTCAGGGTCACCTTTCTTATGAAACTGTTGAACAATGTGGAGTAACAATCAAAGCATATATGGTAATTGTTTATTCAGCCTTTATTATCTCGGGCTGGGTTATTGGAATCGGAGCCCATCATCATACTTAAAACTAAAATGTTATCATCAAACCAACGATGTAGCAGAGCTATGCATTCAAAGGTGCAGTAGCCCATACAAACCAATATATTTTGTTTTAAAAGAAGGCCTTTATTAACCCCCTGGAGTAGCATGGATTACTTTTTATGATGGACGGATGGATGATCTTTTTGGGCTTCAAAATCTGTGGTACCATTAACTCCCATTATAAAGCTGGGAAGAGCCAGGATATTTTTTAATTCCTCCGACTGTGTTCGGCCGAAAGAAGAAAGTCATATACACCTAGGATGGCATGAGGGAGAGTAACTTATGGCATCATTTTCATTTTTGGGGGAACTATCCCTTTAAATCATTATGCGGCCTCAGAAGTCTGTGTTTCGTGAGCAAACACTGCCTGCAAAGTCATTACCTGATAGGCAAAAAGTTAGATGCCTAATCTTTCGGATGCAGCTGTTATTTCGGTCCGGTGCCGTTTCTGTGGCATGATGGGTAATTACAGTGGCCCTGCAGCTAAACTGCTGAATGTGATGTCTAACTCGCAGGTGTAAGCAGCAGGCAAAATCACTGCTTAAAGAGGGGAAGAAATCACAGGTGTACACCTAGGATGGCTTGAGGGAGAGTAAATTATAATTTACATTTTTGGTTGAACAAACCCCCTCTTCTGATGCATGTTGTCTGTCAGTGTGTTTCGACCGCGAGGGGGCAGTCGAGTTCCGTCGGTGGCCTGATGATGACGAGCAGAGAGAGGAGAGCAGTGTTGTTGTCTTCCGGGTGAGGTGTTGTTGCTCTCATTATCAACATCATAATCATCTTCTTTAGTGAAACTCTCTCCCCCGCCGGTTATTTAAGCAGTATGTGGATCCCCGCCGATGGATGTCACGACTAACACTGAGGAGATTAGCTGAGAACTTGATCCAGCTGCTTGAACTTGAGGTCTGAGCTTGCCTTGAATCTTAAAGCACATCTAAGATTGGAGAATCAGTGTCTCGAAACCTAGTGATCTTAACTAGACAGACAGCATGTATGAGGCGTTACAGCAGCTCACTAGATTTTGACACACGACATTAACGTTATATCTGACGGATGAAACGTTGTCAGTTATTTTGGTTCGCATCTTACGATCTGTTCACTCTGCCAGCTAACCTGACCTTGATATTAATATGTGAAAATGTGCTGAGCGCCTGGAAATACAAGCATATTTACGAGCTAAACTGCTACAAGGTGGTTGACAGCAATGTCTAAAATGCTATTCTTAATCCAAACCTATTCTTGTGCCATTCTTGTGTTTTAATTTTAATTAGAAGTCGAATATGCGTGCTAATCTGCATGTTTGTCATCTGGGAGAAATTTAATATTTGTACTGTTGACACCGCAGAACCATTAGAAACAAAAAGTGTGACCAGTTTCCTGATATACATTTACCTTATACAATTAATCAAACATCGTTATATTAAAAAGACAGTAAGAGCTACCCATCATGCACTTCTTTGATGCATGTTACCCTTGTGCCAAAACAGTGTGCTTACACTTGTAGTGGACTTTATAAAAGTATATTGTATTATAAAAGAATACTTGGCAATATTTTAGAATAAAGGCCACTTAAGTGTAAACTTTCTTGACTATGTTTCTACTTAAAACACTGAAAAAGTGCACTTTGTAACTGTCAAATTAAAAGTTTTATTTTAAAGAGGTACACCAATTTTAATTGGTTGACTAACATACTAAAGCACTTGTAAAGTACTTCATTATAGGTTTTCAACATTACATTTAAAGTTAATATATTAACAAATTAAATGTACTAAATAGATTTCATAATTTCAAATGTGCAATTCCAAATATATTTACACACAAGCATCAATAGAAATGAGTATATTTTAATTTACCATAAATTATAGTCAGTACATTTATTTTTGTCATTAATTACTCACCCTCATGTCGTTCCAAACCCGTAAGACTTTCGTTCATCTTCGGGACACAAATGAAGATCTTTTTTATGAAATCGGAGAGTTTTCTGTCCCTCCATTGACAGCTACGCAACTACCACTTTAACACTTCAAAAAGTTCATAAAGAGAGTGTAAAAAATAAAATAAGTATATAAGAATCAAATATAATATAAGAATATAAGCCGAATATATAAATCTAAGAAAAATCTAAGAATAAAAGCCTAATTTCAAATTAGTCCAAAACTTGGACTAAATCGCTCAATTCGTATGGATTAGTTTTACGATCTCTTTATGAACTATTTGAAGCGTCACAATGGAGGGACAGAAATACTTTTTGGGTGATCCATCCAACCCTTGATGGGTTAAAAAAAACACTCATAAATTCGACTAATCACATTTAGTATAAATTTAAACTACCACATTTTCCTTCAATTGTAAATACCATGCAGTTTAAGTGCCTGAAAACGTCACATTCATTTCACGCTGAAGTATATTCTTCTACTGTTTTTAAAAGTATGCTAAAGTGTACATCTCTCTCACATGGTGGTCATTAATCATTCGAGCTCTTCCATTGGCAGCACGATGTCGGTTTCAGCGCAGGAGAGGGGCGCGTGCTTCCCTTCGGACTGGGAGGATGACGAGCGGATGGCTTTCTTGTTCTCCGCCTTTAAAGAGAACCGAGATGTCGACTGTACAGACTGGGATGGGAAGATAGACTTCTGGAGTCCTCTGATCATTGAGCACTGCAGGAGACGCGGGTCGGTGTGTGTGAGTCTGCAGGACTTGAACGAGAGTTTCAGAAGGAAGGGCATCGTTCCTCTGGGCTTGAGTACTGTAATTCAGAGCATGATTCGGTAAGTCACCGTCACCTCGAGTGTAATGGCTGCGTTTCAAAAGCTTAGCCGGCGGACTTTCTGCCTCGCTACCTGACCAAGGCACCTCACGAAACTGAGTTCAGACAGACTACTGCGGCAGCGTCACTGACTAATGATCTGCAGCAAAATAGATAAGTGAATAAGTGAATATTCATTTAATTACTGTGATTTCATGCTAGAAACGACATAAAAAGTGGACATTTATTCCTCGCCTGACTATGCACCAAATCGTGACGGTTCGGGACGAATACATGTACCGTTACACCCCTAATTCACACACAATACGCAACTTTTAGATGCTGTCTTTAAGTATTAGCTCAAAATGTTTTGTTATGGAGTGGAACGCACAGGATTGTGGGATATCAAAGGCAGTGAAGGATGCATCTATGCTGCCTTCAAAGATGGATCAGATGAAGGGAGACAGGAAGTGAAGCTAACGTTGGAGTCAGATGTGCTTTTAAGGGCTAGTTCATCCAAAAATGAAAATTCTGTCAGTAATTACTCATCCTCATGTTGTTCCAACCCCGTAAGACCTTCGTTCATCTTCAGAACACAAATGAAGATATCTTTGATGAAATCTGAGAGCTGTCTCACTCCTCCACAGGCTTCTCTGTTATTGAAACTTGCCGGCCCAGAAAGTTAGTAAAGACAATGTTTAAAATAGTCCAAGTGACTACAGTGGCTCAACCTTAAGTTGATCAAGTGATGAGAATACTTTTTGTGTAGCCTGGAAATCTAGACCTAAATCTGAATGATTAATGGTCTGGCGTCGACTAATGAAACTCGGCCAGCTCGAGGGGCGGCACCAAGCATGCATTTGAAAATCTCACTGCACGCAATTGGATAACACTACGACCAATCACAACAATAAACCCCATACGCTTAGCTACCAGTGGAGCTAACTGGTAGATTAGACTCTTGCCGTATCCGGTCGGCAAAACAGCAAAAACACCCTTCTTGCAAAGGAACGATTCGAGCGGCGTCTTCTGTTCCTGTTTTAGAGAAAAAGCCAAGTCTAACTCGTTCATTGTAGCGGCCAAAGCCGTTTCAAACAACTGGTGTTCATCCAAAGCCATCTTGCAATGTTTACTAATGACTTCGACATCGCAGCGCTGTCGTCATCTCGCCTCTGGCCCGCCTATATCAGATAACCCGATGTGATTGGTGCAGCTCAGATAGAGGGGCATATTTAATGAGCATCATTACTCGACACCAGAGTAACTCACTGAGCAAATTCAACTTGTGCTCTCGCGAGAACTCTGGATAACCAGGGTACTTTTTGTGCGCAAAAAAACTAAAATAACGACATTATTCAACTATTAATTTCCTTCTGTGTGGGCCTCTGAGTGAGTTCACGTAGTGTAACAGCGCAGCGCTTCTGGGTTGTACGTCAGAACGTAGGCTCACTATTGGCAGGCGCTGGTCATGTGTGTGACGCGTGTGATGCTGGCCAATAGTGAGCCTACGTTCTGACGTACAACACAGAAGCGCTGCGCTGTTACACTACGTGAACTCACTCAGAGGTATGAGTCACAAAGTATTCTCGTCGCTTGATAAACTTAAGGTTGAGCCACTGTAGTCACTTGGACTATTTTAAACATTGTCTTTACTAACTTTCTGGGCCGGCAAGTTTCAATAACAGAGAAGCCTATGGAGGAGTGAGACAGCTCTCAGATTTCATCAAAGATATCTTAATTTATGTTCATGGAACAATATGAGGGTGAGTAATTACTGACAGAATCTTAATTTTTGGGTGAACTAGCCCTTTAATGCCTTCCGATCTTTGAATGAATGCATCCTCTGAAGGCAGCGTTTTTAAGCGTTCGGACGCAGCCAGTGTCTGATAGATCATGATGTTTAATCATTACATGTATTTATGGCATGTTGTTCGGGTTTGTTTTGTCCTTCTAGGAGTGGGAAGGTGCAGAAAGAATCCGACTTCGCTGCAAACGTAGACTCGGGCTGGCTGTCGTGGGGTGTTGGACTGCTGTTAGTCCGGCCTCTGAAGTGGACTCTGTCGGCTCTGCTGGGCAGCGGGAGGGTCCCGCTGGAGGAGATGTTCGTTGTGATAGAACTGGTTAAGGCAAGTGTGTCTTCAGTCATAATGTGAATCGAATATTCAATTCAAATGTTCAAGTTAAATAGTGTTACTTAACAGAATAAAGTCTTTAGCCATTAATACCCATTTACAGTTCAAAAGTTTGGGGTCAGTAAGAATTTTTATTTTGTTTTATTTAAAAAAATTATAAAAGAAATCAACACTTTTTCAGCAAGGACATTAAATTTAGCAAAAGTGACACAGTCATTTTTTTTTTTACATTGTTACAAACTATGTAACATTTCATAGTTTCTATTTCAAATAAATCATGTTTTCCATACAAATATTAAGCAGCAAAACTGTTTTTAATAATAATAACAATAACAGTTTTTTAAGCATAATGTTAGAATGATTTCTGAGGGATCATGTGACACTGAAGACTGGAGTAATGATGCTGGAAATTAAAATGGAAATGCTGTTTTATTCACAAATGTTTGATCCAATATTCCAATTTTGCACATAAGTTAAATTTGCAACTTTGGATGCAAACATAACTACTGTAGTGTAATTTGCAGTGTCCTTTTGACTGAACATATACATACACTGCAATATACATTACTGGTCAAAAGTTTTAGATCGGTAAGATTTTTTATGTTTTTAAAAGAGGTCTCTTCTGCTCACCAAGGCTGCATTTATTTGATAAAAAAACAATAAAAAAAAACAGTATTATTGTGAAATATTATGACAATATAAAATGACTTTTCTATTTTAATATATTTTAAAATGTAATTTATTCCAGTGATCAAAGCTGAATTTTCAGCATCATTACTCCAGTCTTCAGTGTCACATGATCCTTCAGAAATCATTCTAATATGATGATTTTATGCTCAAAACAGAATATTTATTTATAAATTATTATAATTTATAAATAAATTATCTGCATTTATTTAAAACAGAATATTTTCTAACATTATAAATGTCTTTACTGTAACTTTTGATCAGTTTAACTCATCCTTGATGAATAAAAGTATTGATTTATTTTATTTCTTTCCCCCCAAAATAAAATGTAAATTCTTACTGACCCCAAACTTTTGAACGCTAGTGTTTAATGTTACAAAAGCTTTAGATTTCAGATAAATGCTGTTCTTTTCAACTTTCTATTCATCATAGCATCATGAAATAAAAATGTAAATAACTGTTTTCAACATTGATAATAATCATAAATATTTCTTGAGCATCAAATCATCATATTAGAGTGATTTCTGAAGGATCATGTGACACTGAAGACTGGAGTAATGATGCTGAAAATTCAGCTTTGATCACAGGGAATAAATGACACTTTACTGTATATTCACATAGAAAACAGCTGTTTTAAATTGGAATAATATTTCACAATATGTTTGTATTTTTAATCAAATAAATGCAGCATTGGTGAGCAGAAAATACTTCTTTTAAAAACATTAAAAATCTTTTGACCAGTTCAATATGCAGCTCAAGTGCTGCTGTCCATATTGGGGAACATAATGAATATTAAGACATTCTGAAAATTCACATCTCCCCTATTTTTAACTCTTAATTTTTATTGCATCTCACTCCACAAGGTTATCGTGCCTCATGAAGACCTGATTGATCGAAACGTTGCGCTATTCATAAATGCATTTTTGGAGCTGTAATCTCAGTGCTGGCATTAATTTTCTTTTTTTTTATTTATAATTTGCAATAAAAAAAAAGAAGCCCCCACTGTGTGTTATTGATATGTCGTGCAGGTATTTATCGGTCAAGGTTTTTTCTCTTGCAGGAAAAGGCTGCGGCGCTTTTGGCGGCATATCGAGGTTCTCCTTTAGCAGTGCGCTCTCTGCTGTCTTTCCCAGAGCTGCGTGCGCTCTCCTCTCACATCTGTGCCGATGAAAGCACGCTCTGCATGGCTCTGCTACAGCTCCAGAGAGAAAAACATGTCACCGTCTCACTCCACGAAGGAGAGAAGGTGGGTTTGTGCACAAGAGCGAAACCTGATGTGCTCACAAAGACTTTAGGATAGAAAGTGGATGTATTTTGAACATTCTGTAGATACTAATGCTGGTTAACCATGTTTTGAGTCCTTAAAGGCAGGGTAGGTAGGAATGGTCTAAAAAACTTCTTTTTCAAATTTGTTTAAACTTTATGTACATATCAATACATAATTAAAATGTAAGTACTCTGAAAAAGAAAGTATAAAAATCGAGTGTCTGTAGACCTCTCACGACTGTTTTAAAGACAGTTCATTATTTCCATTCACTCCACCCCCTCCCTTCTGGGCTCCTTCCAAAGCCACGCCCCCAAAACACATGAACGCGCGACTCCAACCGCTGAGCTGAAGACGCATTATTTACCTGAGACAAGCAGAGAGGAAGGAGCACAGTGCATGTAGTGACATCATGTCAGAATCACATGTAATAAAAAAATCTAATGCTAATTGCTTATGAATATAAACAAATAAGATGTATTTTAGTACTCACTCACTATCAAGCTAGCATATTGATATTGGTCAATTTAAAATATATATTTTTTGATTTGCTAACGAGCTAGTTATATAAGCTAAAAACAGGTTGCATTGATACACTTTTTTCCATTACCATCAGTTACATTGTGATGAAGATGAATTTCGTGTAAGATTCATAACATATATGGTGTTCTGCATGTAGGGATGTGGGAGATATTGACAAAAATGAATATCTCGATATTTTTTTCCAATATCTAGATATCGATATTCAGGCGATATTTTTGCCATCCTTCAAAGAAATGTGAGCAAACTGGCAAAGAAGGTCCAGTTGGTCTTTTGACTTGCTGCATTTGACCTATATTATTGTAGGCTATAGAAAAAACAATAAAGGAGCTAACTAAACATAATCTGTGGCAGCCCCTACTTTTTCCACTTACAAAAAAACAAAAAAAAAACTTAACTAGGCACTTCTTGCAACAGTGATTATTAAATCAAACAACAATATTGTTGATGATCAATTCAAAGTAAAAAAAAAAAAACATTTTCAAAACGGTATAAATCCATTCATTTTTCCCCCCAAAACGCTATAAATCCATCTTTTTTTTTTTTCTAAATTTATGGTTTGTCTTTTAAAAAAAGTTTTTGTCTTTTATTTTTCGTGTTTGCATTTATGAGGAAAAAACAATATTACTTGACAGTTCTCCATTATGGACGCGAGCGCTCTGAAAGCTGCACTAAGACTTTCAAACTTTAACAGAGACCTCAAAACAGAAAGCACAAAGCCTTTCTTTAAAACGAATTTCGTTTTGTATTAATTGTATCTTAATTTTTTTTTTTTTTTTTCATTAATTCATTAATATTTTCATTCCTGGATTAAATACATAAAGTAAATATAGGCTATCAATCACAACATAAGGTGCTTGAACTGGAGATTATATCATCGTGAACCGAAACGTAGCCTCGCCTCACAGGCCTAAAAAATGTGAAATATATTTACAGAAATCTGGTTCTAAACAAAACCATCCAAAACAAAATAAAACTATGTAGGCTAATAAATGTGCATTTCTCCGGTGCATGCGTTCACTAGCCTACTGCGAAGATCGCGAGTCAATATATCGTCAACTTCATCTTTGCAGCCGACACAGAAGTTAATAAACAATTAAAATGTCTTATTGCAATATTTTACACATTCATAATCATTACTTTTGCTGGTTCTTTGAGGCAGCTTTTTAGGTTTATGGCGTTTTGGAAAAGAGCTCTTCACGTACAAACACCGTTTCACCAAGGCACAGCAGCACTTCAGCACATAAGAACAAAAAGAGAAAAAGCACAGACTTATTTTACGAAACTTTGATGTGGTTGAACAGGTGAAACTGTCACAAACTCCTCTGCAACTCAAACCTTCTCAGTACGAGTTATGAAGGAAGAGAACAGCATTACAGTTTTCAGCGCGTCCTCCTCTGATTGCTGTGCAGGAGCACATGCGCAAAACGTAGGTTTGTAAAATGTCCTTTTGTAAAATAAAAATAATTTTAGGGCGAAGCAGGAGGTCGTGCAAGAGGCCGTGGCGTGCAACTAGGGTCCGAGGAAGTAGAGGCTGAGGACGAGGTGGTCGCTGGAAAGCTACGCCGATATTGACACGCGTTTTATTTCTTTGTTTATCCAAAGACTTTTTGTTCATTACCTTTTCTTGTACTGTCTTCTTTTTTTGCCTTGTTTGCCTTCGCTAACTGCATATGCCGGTAATGTGAATTTTGATTGCTCTTTCTCTGCCATTGTTTTGCTATTCCTAGGTTCCGTGCCTCTCGAATTCCTCAAATCAAACGTGCGCGCGCAAGTGGGCAGATCCCGTGGCAAAAGGGTGGTTGCCATGGTTGCGAGAGAGTGACAGTCGCCTAAGCCAATCCTTTGATTCGTCCCGAATCGAAATAATGAGCTGTGTTTAATACAGATTAAACGGTCTAGAGTCACTTGATTTTTATACTCTTTTTTTCAGAGTACTTACATTTTAATTATGTATTGATATATATAGAAAGTTTTAACAAATTTGGATCTTTTATTTTTATAAAGTCCTACCTACCCTGCCTTTAATACACTGCCGTTCAAATGTTTGAGCTCAGTAAGATTTTCTTTTCTTTTTTCAGTTTTGTTTCAATACTTTTATTCTGCAAAACACATTAAATGAATCAGAAGTAAATTAAAAAGAATGTTCTTTAGAATCCTGGAAAAATAATGTATTATAGTTTCCATCAAAAAAAAAAAAATTTCAGCATTGATAATAAGAAATATGTTTTTTTTATATTAGAATGATTTCTGAAGGATCATGTGACCCTAAAGACTGGAGTAATGATAGTTTGCCACAATATTACTGTTTTGATTAAATACATGCAGTCTTGGTGAGAATCTTACCCTCCCTAACTTTTTGAACTCTAAGCATAGACATAGAATAATGTTCCAACATTTCTCTCAAATCTGCGTCGCTGCAGGGCTCTGACTATTGGATTAGTATCTTTTAGCACATGTTTGGGTTCAGTTTGCTCAGTTCTGATTGAACTTTTGATCTTGTCTCTGTATAGCTGGTGAAATTCAGTCAGGCTGGACAGGGCCGCGTGTGTCCTGTCAGCGAGGTGGACCTGGGCATCTATCAGCTCCAGCGCAGCGAGAAGCTTCTGGAGGAGAGGGTGGAGGTGCTGGGACTGGAGGCAGAAAAGTGAGCCAGTTCACACAAACTGTATTGACATTGGCTGCGTCCGAAAGCTAAAGAACGCCGAGGTAGGAAGGGATCCTATGAATCCTATGATCGTGTCACAGCCTGCCTGCTGTCTGAGATGCCTTCCTTCATTTGATTGATTTGCACAGCACAGAGTCGTATCCTTCACTGCGTATGATCCTGGCGTTTGAGCCAAAAAAACATGCCGTCTGAAAGTTGAGGTTGGTGGTCATTGTAGGAATTTGGTCTGTCCGAGACATAAGATGACGAATCGTGGCGATTTCTGTGGCCGTGGCTCATAAACGGTGGGTCTGTGTCTTACAGTGAGAGAGGTTCAAAGAGAGCCTGCGATCATGTCAGAAATTCAGCATGATCATCTCAGTGTGTTTGCTGCTACGACCTACGTCTACTGACTACCCAGTAAAAATGAAACATGAAATGGCGTATTGATTAACGCGACATGGAACTAAAACTTAAAACTATCTCAAGCTCCATTTGCAAAATTGGCATGCCAGGTTGGCCTCTGTTCCCTCGCCACATCCATATTCTCCTCTTTCGCTTCCTCCTCTTTGCTTTTCAGCGCACATAAAAACCTCAGTTGCCAAAGTGCGACTCATCTTGCTCAATTTGTTCACCACTAGCTCATGCTGATGATGTTTCATTCTTCTATACTAACTTGCGTCGTAGCTAACAATTAGGAGCTACGTCCTACATCGGGTCATAAAGTTTTTATTTTTTAATATAACTCCGATTGCGTTCGGCTGAAAGAAGAAAGTCATATACACCTAGGATGGCTTGAGGGAGAGTAACTTATGGCATAATTTTCATTTTTGGGGGAACTATCCCTTTAAATCATTATGCGGCCTCAGAAGTCTGTGTTTCGTGAGCAAACACTGCCTGCAAAGTCATTACCTGATAGGCAAAAAGTTAGATGCCTAAGCTTTCGGACGCAGCTGTTATTTCGGTCCGGTGCCGTTTCTGTGGCATGATGGGTAATTACAGTGGCCCTGCAGCTAAACTGCTGAATGTGTTGTCTAACTCGCAGGTGTAAGCAGCAGGCAAAATCACTGCTTAAAGAGGGGAAGAAATCACAGGTATAAGCACACTTTGTTTTACCCTTTTTGTGTTTAACGCTTAATAGGCAAGAAAAGTGTTTTAATGAATCCCCACTTTGTCCTGCCACAGGCCCTGAGGTGTTTACGTGGTAGCAAGCGTGTGGAGAAGAAAGCGGATCGTCTGTTCGCTCAGCTCGAGACGGTGAAGGGGATCCTGGACAGAATAGCAAACTCTCAAACCGACCGCCTGGTGAGACACACACACACACACACACAGATGGCACACTCTGATGTGAGTGACAGCACATGCTGTTGGCCAACAGCAGGGAACGTCACACACACTCCTACCAGCCAGCTCTGTATTGTACTTTTTTTTGCGAATGCCATATTTTTCTAGTTGCGTTGTGTTTTTTAATCTTCTGAAACGTGCTGCTACGTATATTCCAAAGCACTAAACATCCACAAGGCACACACATTTCAATTTGGAACGAATGAGAGTTCAAGTTAAGTTGTATTGTGCATTTCTCACACACAGTTTCGCTTTAAAATAAATTAGTTTATAAATTAGCCTGGTGTTTATAATAAAAGTTCTGTTCTGAATACCGGTAAATTGAAAGGATTTGTTGTGGAGTTTGTAGTGTTTATAATGTTTGTTATTCAGAGTGTCTCTATAATGCTTTTTTGAATATCACATTTCATGCAGTGTGTAATATCGCTGTTTGTGAATGTAAACGGTCTGCTAAGTTTTAAAGATCAAAGTGCACGACAAATAAAGTTATTGTCTCGTATATGAAAGAATTGATTCTGAACTGCCTGAAACGAGACACTAAAACCTAAAACTTCCTGTTACAAATCTACGTAACAATGTAACAAATTTGCATAATGCCAGTCTCTGGTGTTCATTGGCTGCCTTTGAACAACGTCTACGTTTCCCCGCCCTCAAACACTGTAGTTGTGTAACACTGAGACTGGTAGAAGTTGGTTTGTGTTTTCTACGTGTTGACAAGACGCTGTTTTCTGCTGCGAAAGCAAATCTACTATCAGACTCGCGCTGGAATATATACTGTAAAGCCGGCGCCATCGTTACTGTTTATAGTGCTAAGGAAGCCTCAAGAGCTGAAATTCAGATATGCTAATAGTCGTTTGGTTTCCGACACGCGCCGTAAGCGGTAGACCAAAAGACTGGGCCATCTGACCAATCAGAGAAAGGACGTGTTTAGAGAATCTTCGAATGAACCGTTTTCAGACTCTTTGAGAAATTAGTTGATGTGCAGTGGGAATGCAAAATATGAAAAAACTAAAGTGTTTTTGACCTTGGATGCATGTAAACCTGTTGTAGGAGACTCTTGTTTTGGAGGAACCTTTAAAATAGCATAATAGGGGCACTTTAATATTTTTATGTAATAATAACATGTGACTTGTACACCGATGCAACTTATCGTTTTTTTTCTTTTCTTTTTCTCAATAATGCAATTTTGACCTGGTGCGACTTATAGTCAGGTACTTTCTGGAAAATATGGTAATCTACTTTAAATGGCTTAAAGTCATTATTCACTCAAACTCTGTTTGCCACAAAAGCAGAAACTTTAAAGAATGTTCTTCTTTTCCATACACTGACTGTGACTGTGAAGTGGACAACAAAAACCCATAAAAGTAGTCGAGCGGACTCTATTCCAATCTTTGTGTTAGAAACTAATTGAAATTTTAGTTATTCTTTCAAAATCTTCCCCTTGAAATAAAGCTTTTGGGGATGAGACAGGCGGCACGGTCACTATGAACCATCATTGTATGGAAAAGAGCTGCGTGTACTTTCTTCAAAATATCTACTTTTGCTTTTGCTCCACAGAAAAAAGTAATTTCCAGAAAAAAATCCATTCACACTTTTTGTAGATACATTTGTGGATAAATTCAACTTGTTCACAACCACCCAGCATGTATTTTCTTTAAGGAATATATAAATAGTTTTGTTGTTGATGCACACCACACACGTCACAAGCATGTTGATTATGCTTGTGATGACGAAGTGTTCTGGTGTGTGTGTGCAGGTGATGCAGGCATACCAGGCAGGAGTGGCGGCTCTGAGGATCTCTCTGAAGGGTGTGAGTGTGGAGCGAGCAGAGAACCTGGTGGATCAGATACAAGAGGTGATGTATGACAAATCTGCATTGTAGCCATGCATGGTTTATGCTATGGTAGTTTGAATATAGTTATACCTATTTTGAATGAAGGTCTTTATTTTGCATTTATGCTTTTTGCACAGTTATGCGACACTCAGGATGAAGTCAACCAGACTCTTGCCGGAGGGGTGCTGGATTCTGGTATTCAAGCTTCACTTTATGTATTTCACTGTGCTAACGCATACATTTATAGCTAAAACGGGCCAGATGTTTCATGCGTGTGGAGCAGGGTTGGGAATCGAAAATCGATTCCAATTCTGGAATCAAATACTTGAGGTCAGGAATCGGATACTTGTTATAAAATAAAAATTTCGATTCCTTTGTGAGCATTTCAATATGAAATCCAAGCGCGAGACGACTCGCGTGCTGATTTATGTGCTGCACACACATCCAAAACGTGTGTTAAACCATTCAAGTGTGCGCTGTTTTCTGTGCAACTCTTAAAGTGACAGCAGCCTAACATTCCTGCTTCCGTCTCTATAATAACACTAATCAAACGACAGAAGACAAAAAGCAAATTCACTCGTTCTTGACTAATGTTAGGCTAGTAATGTATTAGTTAGGCTAAATTTATATTAGTTAGGCTAGTTCCTTGCGTACTGTAAGTGTTCTTTAGCCTGTTGTTTTTTGTTCATGATATTCAGCTACAATTAAATGTTTTGCAATAAGACTAAATGTGAATGATATCTAAGTGTTTTTTTTTTTTTTTTACCTTATTGGAATCTATAAGAATCAGAATCGATAAAATTAAAATGATACCCGACCCTAGTGTTTTAGTATGGGTTAAACACTAGTATGGGTTAAAAACCATACAGGCTTCTACTATTCATTCATCATTGACAATACCGACTGGACTGAGTGTCTTTACCATAAAGTTGGCTAAAAGAGTAATTCATTCCTCATGTTCTCCTAGGTGAGGATTCAGAGGAGTTGGAGGAGGAGCTGAAGTCATTATTGGAGAACACTATCCAGGACAAGGACGTGCTCCCAGTGGTGCCCACGCACCCTCTCTCTCCTCCCAGGAAAACGGGTCTCCCAGATGCGGATTTGTTCCAGTCTCTGCCCTGCGTGCCTGATTCCAGCCTGGGCATCACAGATGAGGAGCTGGACAGAGAACTGAGTCGACTCACAGTCTCTGACACAGGTTCCTTTACGCTCTTCTTTTAGCGCTGCTGTTATTTTCTAAATGTTTCTAATGCCGGGGACACACTTAACAACTAGCTGAAACATCCTAAGTCTGACTAAACACACTTACAGGCTGTTTCCAACGACTGCAGCTGATTTTAAACACCAACTGTGAACATGATCAGTCGTAAGTATCAAATTACATTCATAATCGGCCTTACAGTCGTTAAGTGTGTCCCCGGCTTAAGGCAAGCATCACTATTGCTCATACTTGGAGTCAATATATTTATTTTTTTAGATGATTACAGCTTTTCACTAGATTTGTTATGAGAAACGTTTGTACATCTGTTGTGACAGAAACTTAAATGGCTTCACTGCAGTTTTCTGCCAAAATAAAAGCTTAAGGTTTTAACTCCCGCAAGTGAAGATGTTTAGACATAATTACTGTAATTTTGCTAATGCTGTGTAGAGTAAAATAATGAATATTCTTATTATGAAATATTCACTTTTTATTTTGCAGTTGTAATACAATATTAAAACATTTGTCTCTTAGAAATAACACACACACATATATATATATATATACATACATACATACTCACCTAAAGGATTATTAGGAACACCATACTAATACTGTGTTTGACCCCCTTTCGCCTTCAGAACTGCCTTAATTCTACGTGGCATTGATTCAACAAGGTGCTGAAAGCATTCTTTAGAAATGTTGGCCCATATTGATAGGATAGCATCTTGCAGTTGATGGAGATTTGTGGGATGCACATCCAGGGCACGAAGCTCCCGTTCCACCTCATCCCAAAGATGCTCTATTGGGTTGAGATCTGGTGACTGTGTGGGCCATTTTAGTACAGTGAACTCATTGTCATGTTCAAGAAACCAATTTGAAATGATTCGAGCTTTGTGACATGGTGCATTATCCTGCTGGAAGTAGCCATCAGAGGATGGGTACATGGTGGTCATAAAGGGATGGACATGGTCAGAAACAATGCTCAGGTAGGTCGTGGCATTTAAACGATGCCCAATTGGCACTAAGGGGCCTAAAGTGTGCCAAGAAAACATCCCCCACACCATTACACCACCACCACCAGCCTGCACAGTGGTAACAAGGCATGATGGATCCATGTTCTCATTCTGTTTACGCCAAATTCTGACTCTACCATCTGAATGTCTCAACAGAAATCGAGACTCATCAGATCAGGCAACATTTTTCCAGTCTTCAACTGTCCAATTTTGGTGAGCTCATGCAAATTGTAGCCTCTTTTTCCTATTTGTAGTGGAGATGAGTGGTACCCGGTGGGGTCTTCTGCTGTTGTAGCCCATCCGCCTCAAGGTTGTGCGTGTTGTGGCTTCACAAATGCTTTGCTGCATACCTCGGTTGTAACGAGTGGTTATTTCAGTCAAAGTTGCTCTTCTATCAGCTTGAATCAGTCGGCCCATTCTCCTCTGACCTCTAGCATCAACAAGGCATTTTCGCCCACAGGACTGCCGCATACTGGATGTTTTTCCCTTTTCACACCATTCTTTGTAAACCCTAGAAATGGTTGTGCGTGAAAATCCCAGTAACTGAGCAGATTGTGAAATACTCAGACCGGCCCGTCTGGCACCAACATCCATGCCACGCTCAAAATTGCTTAAATCACCTTTCTTTCCCATTCTGACATTCAGTTTGGAGTTCAGGAGATTGTCTTGACCAGGACCACACCCCTAAATGCATTGAAGCAACTGCCATGTGATTGGTTGATTAGATAATTGCATTAATGAGAAATTGAACAGGTGTTCCTAATAATCCTTTAGGTGAGTGTGTATATATATATGTATGTGTATGTGTGTGTGTTGCTTATTTTTTTTTATAACCTGTGATACTTTTTTCAGGATGCTTTGATGAATACGAAGTTAAAAAAGATTCCTTTTTTGATTGAACGATTCCTTAAAATAGGAATCTTTTGTAACAATATACACTATCGCAAAACACTCACTGCGCTCTCCCAGATAATTAGGTGCTAAGACCAATGTACGTATCAATCCAAAAATGCAAAAAAGGTTCTGCACTCTAAGAAATATTTTATTGTTAACAGGAGATAAAGGTAACAAACGTTTCGGCTCTTTGTCTTCGTCAGTGTCAGTGATGAAAGCAAAGAGCCGAAACGTTTCTTATCTTTATCTCCTGTTAACAATAAAATATTTCTAGAGTGCAGAACCTTTTTTGCATTTTTCTTTTTTTGAAAGAAAATGCTTTTATTCAGTAAGGATGTGTTCAATTCATAAAAAGTGATTGTAAAGATTTATATTGTTATATATATTGGATCATGTGACACTAAACACTGGAGTAATGATGCAAAAAAAATTCAGCTTTGCATCATATATTATCATTATCATACATCAGGTATATATTAAAATAGAAAACCATTATTTTAAATTGTAATAATATTTCACAATTTTACTGTTTTTGTCTGTATTTTTGATCAAAGAAATGCAGGCTTAATGAGCAGAAGAGACTTCTTTCAAAAAACGTATACAATAGTAATGCTTCCAAACTTTTGACCGGTACTGTGTGTGTGTGTGTGTGTGTGTGTGTGTGTGTGTGTGTGTGTGATGTGTGTATACACAGCTGTACTGTAAAAAAAAAAAAAAAAAAATTTTTTTTTAATATTATGTAAAATAGAGATTAAAAACATTATTATTATTATTATTGAATCAGCCTCATAGCTATCGGGTCTGAGGAATCTTAGACAATATGTCAGTTGATAAGAAAATGCTTTGATTATGGACAAAAGTACATTAACTTAGATACTGTTCAAATGTAATGCTCTTAATGTTGTGGCAATTTTCCCCCATTGAATTAAAAATGTAACTTAATATTGTTATTTTTCAAGGTATTGTATGGAATTTAGAAATTCCAATTTGGAATTAGGGCGTTAGGGCGAACTTGGCGTTAGGGATTTGACCAAACCTTAATAAAACATATTCAAATGTTAATAAACATTCAAATGTTTCACAGACACAGAAGCACCACCATGACACATGTGGTTTATTATGATGGCGATGTTGATAGAGATTGTCGCGAGATTATCAATCAGAACATCCATCATTGATTCATTTCATTACCATCCATCCACTGATTGAGTAACTCGGTTTCATTTTCGTTTTTTATTGAAGTGCATATTTCTAGTTTTAGTTTAGTTTTTGTTCTTTTTCATTAAGTAAATGATCAATCACTGCTCTTTTCGTCATAATAGTCGTCAGTGATTCTAACCTTGCAACTTTGAGGTGAATTTCTCTCTTGATTGCGAGTCCTCCTGAATGTTTCTTCTCTCCGCTCCGCAGCTCAGAGGAGGCTGGAGTCGGCGCAGTGAGCGTTTCAGCACAAGCACAACGGGTGTGAAAGAAAGCCATCAGATACAGTACAGAACATGTGTGTCCTTACATTGTAATACGCCCTACCAAGTCTTTATGAAGAGCCCTTATTCATGTTTGTAATAGCATGTTTATTTTTGTTTTTTTAAGACAGTTTTAAGAGTGGCCTTCTTGAGTTTGTAAAGTCTGTACAATGTATTATTCTAATAAAACTAAAAATTATGATGCCAAATAAACAATATTCCCTGTGCATTTGTTGGGAAGCGAGATGCTCACTCAGATGTGTCTACACTAATTATTAAGATTTTGTAAAGATATATCTGTTGTTTTTGTAAGTACATATCCTCATTAAAAAGTTATGAACAATTATAGAAACTAAAGACAATAATTTACACCACTGTTCAAAAGTTTGGGGCTGGGAATATTTACTATATTTTTATCAAAAATAAAATATTACTATTTAAGATGATAAATTATCTATTTGATGGCGAATGTGAATCTGATCCTTCAGAAATTATTCTAAGATGCTGATTTGGTGCTCAAGGAATATGTATTATCAATGTTGAAAATAGTTATGCTTATTTTTTTTATGGAAACCATGATCTACTTTTTTTTTTAATAGAACGTTTAAAAAAGAAGCATTTATTTGAAATATAAATCTTTTGTAACATCATCCTTGCTAAATAAAACTTTTTTTTTTTATGTTACTACACTTTTGAACAGTAGTGTACATTAGTCCTATTTAACAATATATTTTTTTATGATTCTAGAAGAATATGATTTGACCAAAGGTTGTAAAAAAAAAAAAAAAAAAAAAAGTGACCTATAAATATGAATGACGAATTGGAAACGCAAAATGACGTCATAGCAGCAGTGTACACGCAGGCGCAAGTTTCCGGCATCGACGCGCATGCGCACTAACCGTCTTTACTCCTGTAGTACTGAACTGAACTGAACTGTTGCTCGGTAACTACCGGGAATTAGAGCCTTTTCTCGGCCGAATTTGAACTATCACCACTACCACAGGAATTAAACTGCCATATGTATGTGTTCACCGAGAGGATCTCAATTCTTGGACTCTTGAATTCGTAACGTAAATCTCAGAGGATGGCTGTATCATTGACGCATCCGTCCCAGATGTAGCCGAACGGTGAGAGCATTTTCCTGCGTTCATACACATATTTATCTAACTGGTAATCAGAGGATAAACACACCTGACAGCTTTAAACCACTCCAGTCTGTCTCTCCACAACCTGCCCTACTTTTAAGTATCAAGTAAACATCCTTTTATCATGAAACTGTTCTCGGCCTGGGAAACGCACAGCTCGTGATTAGACGTTATCTGCGGTTGTGTTCAAACTCTAGTGAGCTCCCTACCTAGACAGCATAAAGGTTGTGTTAGGATATGGGGTTCACAGAGGCGCCTTCTACTGAATGCTGTCTATGTAGGCAGCTAACTAGCTTGTAAGCTAAAGACATTAATTGTTATCTCGAGCTAGACGTTACACGTCGCACTCCTGGCTGAGCTGATGCGGTTATTTCACTTCCTCATGTGTGTCTGTCAGGACATGCCACGTCTCCTCAGCACACCTGCACACGCGTGGAAGACCCTGATGATGATGATGATGACTTGAAATATGACGTCATGGAGGAATACACCTGTATAGAGAAGAGGTTGCCGGTAAAGGTTTGATTCGTCCACCTCACCTGTTCATCCGCTCCAGCGATGGGAAGGCAAGTACAAAACTCAAGTCATTTGAGGGGTTTTCTCAAACTTGAAAAGTTGAGATGTGAAATGTAATGGCAAATAAATGATTACCTTATTGCTAATGAAGTTTCTTCTGCTTGACAGACCCTTAAGGTCGACAGGAAAAATACGAATAGTTGATTTTTACTCTGTCCTGGTGTTATTGTGAATGATTCATTAGTGCACGCTGAAAAAAATTATAATAATAATACAAAACTCGTAAGTTTTAGTTTGTCACTGCACTGACATTAGCTATGTACATTGAATGAAGAAAACAAAACAAAACAAAACACTAGTCATCATATAACGTTATATATGAGGGATGAAAGAATTCACCAAGCAGATTTCACAACAGGTTCAAGTTTGTCACTCGAATTCACTGTTGACCAACGGAAGCCATTGAATAGTGTAGCAATGCATTAAGCTCAGCTCACAAACGTTGCTTGGTTTGAATGAAAGCAACTTTTGTGTGAGCTGAGCTTCATCTACACTATTGAACAATGGACCTTTTTTTTGCCTGTGAAATTTTGACCTTGCAACTTTGCACCTTAAAGTCGTCATGAAACAGAAGTTGCAATAGTCTTTTCTTCCTTATTGTGACGTATATTGAAGTGAAACGGCTTCTCGAACAAGAACAAATGTTGGGCAGGAGTTGATTTGATCCATCAGGAATTGATTGGATGGTTGTGGTTTGCTATTGGTGGATCTCATGTGAGTGACAGGTTGCCCCGCCCTCGTGCCTGTAAACACATCATCAGAGAAGAGAAGAGATGTCTTAAAGAGAGAGAGGGGACATCCGTGATCATCAAATAATGATGTGCACGGATAAAACATTTATAATAAATACTGCAATAGTCAATAAAAAACAAGAATTGTCCGTTTTGATTTCATGGTGACTTTAATACGTCTTTGCTTTTACTCAAAATGCATAAAATAACATTTAATTTAAAACCAGTTCAGTCCTATGCAAAGCATGCTGGAAGCTAAAAATACACAGTTTTAGTTAATGCATCAAAACTGATTCATGTCATCCAAGCACAAATGGATCAAGTCAACTATAATTTTACATATTAAAGTGGACTGAACACATGAAATTAAGATGTAATAAAGTGTTCAGCAATTGTTTTAGCTCATTTTAATTAAAAGGTTAGTTCACCAAAAAAAAATAAAAGTCATAATTTACTTGTTTATTTTAAGACTTTCGTTCATCTTTGGAACACAAATGAAAATATTTTTAATGAAATCTGAGATGTTTCAGTCTTTCCTTTTCCATTCACCCAAACCTCTTGACAGTTCAAAATGTTCATAAAACGTAATAAAAGAAATGAGCGGTTTAATCCAAGTCTTCTAAATTAAATCTGTTCATCATATAAAGCGAAAGTGTCTTTACAGACGACTTGGATTAAACTGCTTTATTCAAATGGATTTCTTTTACGATGAATGTTTTGAAGCGTTAGAGTTTTCCATTAATAATGGACATTTCATTTAAAATCTTCATTCGTGTTTTTCGAAGAGGAATGAAAGTCTAATGGGTTTGGAACGACATGAGAGTGAGTAATTGACGACAGAATTATCATGTGTTTGTCAATTAACCCTTTAATCTTTTTTTCCGCTGCTCGTCTTTCCCCATTTTAACCGAGCTAACAGGATCCAGTTTCTATAGTGATGCATTGCTCATCATTATTTCCCCCCCCCCTGCAGGATTAGCATTTCCTGCCTGTTTCCAGCATCCTGGCACTTCAGCCTGTCTCCGGTGGTTCTGCCCCGGTTCCTGCTGCCGTCCTTCAGGCAGTTTCTGCTGCTGGGTCTGCTGGCCGGTGTGACGGGGGTGCTGTACCTGCTGCTGGTCACGGAGAAGGGCCAGTACAGCTGGTTAAGAGAGGACCGGCACCTCCACACGTAAAACACCCATCACTTCTGATCACTTCTCTTACTTCTGTAACGCATCTCAGCCTGTCTAATCATCGTGATCAATGTGTCTCATCTAGACGTTTGGGTCGGGTGCCGGACATGGAGGCCACGGACACCAATAACCCCAATCTGAACTACGGGCTGGTGGTGGACTGTGGAAGTAGTGGCTCCCGCGTGTTCGTATACACATGGCCCCGGCACAACGGCAACCTGCACGAACTCCTCGACATCAAGCAGATGCGAGACAAGCACAGGAAGCCTGTAGTGATGAAGATCAAGCCAGGTCAGTGTGGGAATGAATGAGCAGAATCATGCCCTGGAATGGTAAACTTAGTGGTCAACCGGTATTGATTGGTGGCTTATGATGATTGATATCTTAGGCCACATTTACAGGTGAAACTCGAAAAATTAGAATATCGTGCAAAAGTTCCTTTATTTCAGTAATTCAACTTAAAAGTTGAAACTAATATATTATATAGGCTCATTACATGCAAAGTGAGATATTTCAAGCCTTTATTTGCTATAATTTGGATGATTATGGCTTACAGCTTATGAAAACCCCAAATTCAAAATCTCAGAAATTTTGAAAATGTTCGTAAGCTGTAAGCCATAATCATTAAAATTATAACAAATAAAGGCCTTAAATATCTCACTTTGCATGTCATTTTCTATATAATATATTAGTTTCACATTTTAAGTTGAACTTTTGCACGATATTCTAATTTTTCAAGTTTCACCTGTACATTACATGGTTCAAGTGACCCAGTTCTGATTCTCCAGTTCTCCCATGTGATGTGGCACAGATCGGATGTGACCCATGAACGTGTTAGCAGGAAAAAAGCACATGGATTCCGATCGGATTCTCAGATCGGTTACAGGCCTCATTCATATGTGGAAATAAATCTGATTTGAATCGGACACGTGCATTTGAGATCAGATCAGATATTCCCTTGTCATTGCAAGTCGTACATCATTGAAAAAGCGACGAAGGACACCTGATGTCATCTCAGGTGGACAGCAACCAGTAGCGATCATTGCTGCAGCAAGGGCTGTCCTCTTTTTTTTTTTCTCCGCCTTAAAGGATTAGTTCACCCCAAAATGAAAATTTCCTAATAATTTCCTCACCCCAATGCCATCCAGGATATCCATGTCTTTCTTTCCTCAGTGGAAGAGAAATTATGTTTTTTGAGGAAAACATTTCTGGATTTTTCTTCTAACAATGGACTTCATTGGTTACCATCGTTTTTAAGTCCAAATCAATGCAGTTTCAAAAGTCTTTGAAGTGTTTAAACGGGCTGTACGCGATCACAGCTGAAGAAGAGGTTGTTATCTAGCGAAACGAAAGGTCATTTAATTTTTTTTTTTTAATTTATAGACTTTTTACCTTCAATAGTTCGGATTGAGCTGATCAACAAACGGACAGGGAACTACGTCATCACGTTGAAAGGTCACGCCGGCGCCGGCAATACTATTTGAACTATCCTCCTATGTACGGTCGCATTGTAAACAGTGGGGCGGTACTTCTGCCGGCGCCGGCGTGACCTTTCAATGTGATGACGTAGTTCCCTGTCCGTTTGTTGATCAGCTCAATACGAACTATTGAAGGTAAAAAATAAATTATATATATTTTTTGAAAATGACCTATAGTTTCGCTAGATAACCTCTTCTTCAGCTGTGATCACGTACAGCCCGTTTAAACACTTCAAAGACTTTTGAAACTGCATTGATTTGGACTTAAAAACGATGGTAACCAATGAAGTCCATTGTTAGAAGAAAAATCCAGAAATGTTTTCCTCAAAAAACATAATTTCTCTCCCACTGAGGAAAGAAAGACATGGATATCTTGGATGGCATTGGGGTGAGGAAATGATTAGGAAATTTTCATTTTGGGGGTGAACTAATCCTTTAAGAGACCAATGTTTTGCTGACCTTTAAAGATGATCCGGAAAGCAAAAGCTTGTATTATCATTTCAACTGTGCCTGTTGCAAATCGCGCCATTTTACTTCCTTTTCGGACTAAGCTTTTCCGGGTCAGTATGTCTAACTTGGGTTGTTTCGCCAAGTGTATAGTGTAAATGCAGATATGGGTCACTAAAAGATGATGTAAGCTGGTCGTCAAAAAAAATCTGATATAGTCAACAAATTGGATTTGGGCATCAAGACCTGCAGTGTAAATGCAGCCAGGGAGCAGGTGCTTTTTATTGCTTTCAAAATTAAAGTCCCGTACACTGTCCTGCTTCGACATATCGGACAAACAGAAAAACGTGTCATACTTTAATACTATTTATTAAACATGAATGAACATCAGACATAATGTTAAAAGAAACAGTGTATCAACCGGGAAGACATAAATATAACAGCTTGTAAACAATAAGTCAGGTATGCACTATGTTCCATATATATTACATGCACTATATTATTCATTATGTTTTTATTTTAACTTAAAGTCCTCATGTAGTCAATCATTTTATCCCTTAAAACTCACCAAAATGTCATATTTAAATGTGTTTTTATTGATTTTTGTTGTTGTTGTTATGCCTTAAAATAGCTTGAATGTAACTCTACACCCTTGCCTCATTTAGTATACGCGGTTCTATGAATATGCAAATGAGTCCCGCCTCCACTCGTTGACGATCACACGTTGATCTGATTGGTTACAAGGTAGTTTGTGACGTCAGAAACACCAGCGATTTCAAAGCGTGTTTTTGAGACTGTCTTTGGTTCACTGCAGTTTTATGGAGAAAATACTCAGCAATGGTGTCGACTTATGAATTTACACATGCTTTGTCTTAAAGCAGATTAAAAACACCACATAGACACATAAACAACATTATAAACTTGATTTTTACCACAGGGGGACTTTTTTTAATGTGTGTTTGAATAAATCCGTCATATAAAAACAAGTTACCAGTCACTATTTAAATGTTTATATTGCAGAAATTAATTGAAGTAGAAACATAATTATTTCTTAAAGATATTATTATAAAACTGCCTTATGTGCAATTAAATGTTTGTTTTGTGCAAGTGTTAATTTTAACCTTTAATATTATATTATTGAGCCGACTGACACAGTTCCCTGTATGGTTTACAGCTTCATTTGAGAAAAATACTTTACCTGATATATACAAATGAATCAGTGTTGAATCAAAACTAAATCATGAAGTTTGTCATGATTGACGATGTCAAACGTCCCTATAAATAATACTATTTGTGTTCTGTTCAGGTATCTCTGAGTATGCATCCACACCAGACAAGGCCAGCGACTACATCAGCCCTCTGTTGAGCTTTGCTGCTCAGCACATCCCTAAAAACAAGCACCAGGAGACGCCTCTCTACATCCTGTGCACTGCGGGAATGAGAGTCCTGCCTGAAAGGTGTCCAGTCACACACCCAGTCATTAGATGCATGCTGTGGGAAAGCCGCCACATATGCTAAGAGATTATGTTTGTTTGCAGTCAACAGGAGGCCCTGCTGGAGGATTTGCGGACTGACATCCCTGTGAATTTCAACTTCTTGTTCTCCGACTCGCATGTTGAGGTTATCTCAGGCAAACAGGAAGGTAAGAACCACCTCTGAACCGTTCTAAACCATCTCTGGGGTCATCAGTTCGTAAATGAAAGGATGTTGCACAAATCTACACTACTGTTTAACAGTTTGGAGTCAGGAACGTTTTGAATGTTTTAAAAAAAAGTATCTTGTGCTCACTAAGGCTGCATTTATTTGATCAAAAATACAGTAAAAATAGTCATATTGTGAAATATTATGATTACAATGTAAAACAACTGCTTTATATTTTAAATAGAGATGCACCGATTGATCGGCTGGTGACCGGAATTGGCCGATTTTCACGTGATCGGCCATGACCGGCGACCGGCCGGTCAGTCTGACATATGCCGCTTTTATGCCGGTCAAATGCACTCGGGCGCCGCATTATTAACCTTTTGAGCGGTACGGTCTCATATATGGGATTTTTATTTCTGTGCCCCTGAGAGTACGGCGCCACATTTAGAATGTTCAGTGACGTCGCATCACTGCCAGATTCAAACTGTGCTTTCGCGCGTTGGCTGGCGCTGAGCCAGAGTCGGACGCGTTCAGCGCTGTCATATATCACAACTAAGCAGTGTTTTCAACCTCATAATTTTTTTTTTTTTAGGTTTCAGATATTTAAATATACATAAGCACGAGTAAAACAATACATTTGGAGTTTGTAAAATACACACTGATGTCTGTGGAAGCAGCAATAACAATCTATTCAAATATAATTTGCCGACATGTGTTATTCATCAGACAAACATAGTGGAAGTAACTATAAAGTTTACTCTATTCTTCTCAGTTCACCGGCCACTTTCTTTCATTTATTTCGGGAGAAACTGATGAATTCACGTGCTGTAAATCCGACTGACAGGACAACATTGCGGCGCCCATTTCGTAGATCAAGATTATTTATAAAGGTTTTTAAACGACCAAACACACTCACTCACACGTATTTGAGAATCGGAATATCAGATAGGCTAGTTGATGACATGGTAAGCAAGTTTGTGAATATTTTGAATAAAAAAGGAAAAGCGAAATAAAAGCAACACATCTGTCATACAGTATTATTGTGGCTGCGGTGTATCACGTGACGCGTCGCCATGGAAACATTAAAGGGAACGTTTGCCTTGAAAAAAACTCACTCTGGGGGTGAGGGGTGGGGGTGTCAGTTAGAATATTTTAAACTTACGCGTGAAAGGGTTAAAGAAAAGATCGAAAATAAATATTTGTGTGTGCTTTTAAAGTGGTTAGAAAAAAATGAAATCGGAATCGGCAGGTCAAACTCAATGAGAAATCGGAATCGGCCTAGAAAATTGTAATCGGTGCGTCTCTAATTTTAAAGTGTAATTTATTCCTGTGATCAAAGCTGAATTTTCAGCATCATTACTCCAGTCTTCAGTGTCACATGATCCTTCAGAAATCATTCTAATATGATGATTTGCTGCTCAAAAAACATTTCTTATCATCAATGTCAACAGTTGTGCTGCTTCAGATTTTCATGGAATCTTTGAGACTTTTTTCAGAATTCTTTAATTTAATTTAATGCTTTATCTGTATAGGGACCGATACAATAAACATCGATAAAACTGGGTCAACAGCCATCCAGTACATGTATCATAGTGCTCGTAGCTAAAGCTAATTTGCAACACTTGTCCCTAGAAGGGCTTTTATGAATACAATTATATTATAAATGTCTTTACTGTCATTGATCAATTTAATACTGAATAAATGTATATCTTTGGGGAAAAAAAAATCTTACTGACCGCATTTTTTGTGCTGAGTGAAAATCTGAATTCTGTGGAATTGTATTTACTTAGTTTCTATTTTTGCAGGAGTATATGCATGGATAGGTATCAACTTTGTTCTGGGACGATTCAATCATGTTGAGGATGGTAAGAGATATTGTGCCATTTTCTTCTTTCGTAACATTTTAAACGCCCTTTTTTTCAGCTACACTTCTGTTTTTTTTTGTATTTTCTTGACTTGTGTCTCAGAACATGAGGCAGTGGTGGAGGTGCAGGTTCCCGGCAGTGACCAGCAGGAGACGCTGGTGCGCAAGCGTACGGCTGGCGTGCTGGACATGGGCGGCGTCTCCACTCAAATCGCATACGAAGTGCCCAAAACTGTAAGCTTTGCTTCTCCACAACAGGTTATTATACAATTTCCCGTATATTTGAAAGCTAAAAGTTTGGCTTTGTCATTCTCATTCTCTCATTCTTGTTCTCCTGGTACTCTGTGGTCCTTGGCCCAGTGCAGTACAAGGCCATGGTGAATTTGCTGAACTGATGCCTTGGACTGAGATAAGCCTGCAGCATGCAATATAGCAGCATGGTGCTTACGCTCCGAGACCGATACTAACCGCTCCTCAGCAGCCATTTCTTAAAGAGACCATATTCATCACTTTTGTAATATATTTGATTTTTTTCCCCCTCCTTAAGTCCACTTATAATATTAGTCAAGGTTTCTCATGGCAAAAATTGTTTGAAAATTGTTTAATAATTGCATAGACAGCAAAAGTTTACCAATTCTAATGAGATAAGATTTTTCAGTGTCAATCTTAGAGTAATGTACATTTCTGGATTGTGGAAGACCGGTTTATGTCCAGGTAATGTGGAACCGCTAACGTTAGGTAGATACTTTGTACGTATACGGTTCTTACACTCACCTCTTTCGGTGGACTTTTTCCTCGGTTTAGCTCTCCTCTCCGGTTCACATATGGTTTCCCAGCATCCCTCAAAGACTTCCTTGCTCTGTCCTTTCATTCGTTCATGTTCATTCTCCTTTTTTTGCCAAGGTTTTGCCTATTAACATCCGCAGTGGACATATAAGCAACCGGCGTCTCCATTTTTCGTTAGCGGACATAAGCGTCTTTTCCGCGTGAGACTAATCTAAAGTTTTAATATTGGTTGCGCGAACACCCACCACCCCCCTCCCCCCCCCCAAAGTGCTTCTGTATACAAAGTGGCACACATATATTCATGTCATATGGTTATCTCATTATTATTTTCTTTGGACTTGTACAGTTGTTTGTCGCATGGACTCAATTAATAAAATTTTTTTTTTTTTTTGTTCATAACACTCTCATGGAAACTTGTAACGTAGTGGCTAATTCGTACAATCTCATCCGGAGTAATTTGTTTTAATCGCATTTGGAGTTTGATCTGCTTAAGTTCTACTGAGGATTAGTATTAGGGATGGACCTTCATGCTTAGTTTTTTTCTTTTCTTCTAAAAATTGTGAATTTATGGCTAATTTATATGAATTTGTAGGATCCCATTCAGAGTAATTTGTAGGATCGCATTCGGAGTAATTTTTAGGATTGCGTTTGTCAAACTGAGGATTAGGTTTAGGGATGGACCTTCATGCTTAATTTTTTTTTGTAATTTAAAAAAAAAATTTTTTTATTGTGAAATGGTGGCTAATTCATATGAATTTGTGTGATCCCATTCGGAGTAATTTGTGTGATCCCATTCGGAGTAATTTGTGTGATCCCATTCGGAGTAATTCGTGCGATCCCATTCGGAGTAATTTGTGTGATCCCATTCGGAGTAATTCGTGCAATCTGCTTGCTTGTGGCCCAATGAGGTTAGGTTTGTGCAAAACAAATATTTACATTTTCTCTTCATCGGATTGATGGCCGTTTCTTACCTCTCTCTGACTCTCATAACTAATCTGGGTGTTTTTCCTGCTGTACCTTTTTAGGCTTTTATAAATTAGATAAACCCTGTTTACCTACTTTTATTCATGATGTGACCCCTTTAAACAATATTGGATCATTTAATTGAATCCCAGTAATCAGGGGAGAGGTTCATAGTCTAATATTAGACTTCAAGTGTGTGTGTGCACGTGCCATTTGGGTGTTTTTGACCTGTTCTCAGCACAAATCCCAGTGGCCTGTAGTCTGATATAACAGGATGCCTGCTGTTGGAAGCAAATGCAATCAGAATGAAGTGTTCAAAGGTTTTCCTCGTGTTCTTCAGTATTTTTCTGCAGCTGAATTAGAGCTTATGAGCTATTAAAGGAATGTTCTCAGATCAGCACTTTTGAAGCTCGATGGACCTGTGCTGTCGATTACCACTCAACATGATCATAATCTCTCATTTTGTACATACAACAACAACAATTGTTTACAGTAATGCACTTACGATGAAAGTCTATGGGTCAAGACACTACTATTTAAAGTTTGCGGTCTGTAAGATTTTTTTTAAGAATGTTTTTGAAAGAAGTCTCTTCGGCTACATTTGTTTGTTAAAAAAAAAAAACCCAGTATTATTGTGAAATATTATTATAATTTAAAAGAACTTTATTTTAATTTTCCATTTGAATATATTTAAAAATATAATTTATTCCTGTGATCAAAGCTGTATTTTCGGCATCATTACTCCAGTCTTCAGTGTCACATGATCCTTCAGAAATCATTCTAATATGATGATTTGCTGCTTAAAAAAACCATTTATGATTATTATCAATGTTGAAAACTGTTGTGATGTTTATTTTTTTGGAAACCGTAATATATTTTATTTTCAGGATAAAAATAAAATTAGAATTTGTTTGTAAGTCTATAAAAATTGTCACTTTTGATCAATTTAACATGTCCTTGCTGGAGAAGGACGAAGTATTGATTTCCTTTAAAGAACAAATTACTGACCCCAGACTTTTGGGGAGAAGACACCGGACTGAAACCGTTAACATGACACTAATTTTATAAGATTACGTAATAACTTGGTCTATGCAAAGCTATTGCCAGTCAGATAAATCCCATAGACTTCCATTGTAAGTGCGTTCGTGTAAATTTTGCGTTTTACTGAAGGGATGAGTTCATTATTTTCTGTGGTAATTCACATGCCAGAGATGCTTTTGATAGAGCTCCACTTGTTCTGAACCCCGAACATTCTTTTAAATGTCATCGTGCAAATATGATGCTGCTTCTCGCTTCACTTGCTTTGCTGCCTTTGTGTTTAATTAAAGAAATGTGCAATTCAGAGCAGATCTGTAGATCTGTGTTTTTAGAAGAGTGTGTTGCCCAGAAGGAACCTCTGTTAGCATCTGTTTTCCACAGCTGTCTTATATTTCTCTCTGTGCTACCAGGAAGAGATAGCCAAGAATCTGCTGGCGGAGTTTAACCTGGGCTGCGACGCTCACAGAACCGAACACGTGTACCGTGTTTACGTCTCAACTTTTCTGGGCTTCGGAGGAAACGCGGCCCGCCAGAGATATGAGGAAAACCTCATCAGCAACACACAAATGCAAAACAAGTATGATTTTTTTTTTTTTTTTAGCTAGATGACATCACTACTGTTCAAAAGTTTGGGGGTCAGTACATTTATTTATTTATTTTTTAAAGGAATTAATACTTTTTATTCACCAAGGATGCAAAAGTGGCATTAAAGACGTTTAGCAGCCCCAAACTTTTGAACGGTAGTTTTGTTAAAATTATAACTTCAGTTTTTTTTAGACTATTGATGCTATTCAATATCCTGTCTAGTTACTGTATATAGCTTGCTGGGCACACTATGTTTCACACTCTTCCACCAAATGATCACAAGGAACAGCATTTCATATTTTTAAATGCATTTTTCCTAAAAACTTTCAATTTATTAAAGATAAACTCTACCAGTATCTCTAAATATTAAGTTATAACAAAAACAATGATCAGTTTGGAATCAATTCATTGAAATTGACTGAACTGATTCACAGTAATGAATCAAACTTACAATCTTGCAGTTTAAATAACCATTGACATAACAGGTTAAAGCATCTTTCATTAAGTCTAACTAGTCATATCAATCTTAACAGTATTCATGATGATGATGGATCATTTTGTGCATATATATTGTGAACATTTGATCTGTCACCCAACATTTCTTGGAATTGTTCCATTGCTCTCCTCCACTGGGTCAGACCAGTTTGACCCATGCTTTTTTGCTTAAAGGGGAAGACCCAACTTTATGCATGTTTTGTAAGATTCCCTTATCTGTCAAACATATTTATTTGGATTGTCCTGGACTTAATACAAGCAGAAAGCTCTTTTATGAAGTTACTTCACTTAAGGACATATTCAATAAGATTATGCCTGAAAAGGTGTTGGATTTTTTATCATATGTTAATTTAAAAAAATCTTTTATAATATGACTTGCTGTTTTTGTTTGTATTGTATTTATATGATATTTGTATAATATTTTTGTAATTGAATTTTTGCCATGAAAATAGCGTTGAATGCTGACTCTGAATCTGAATCTCTCCTCCACTGTCTCCAGGCTCCTGGGTCAGCATCAGGGAGAGGGTCCAGACTCGCCCATCCTCGACCCCTGCCTGCCAGCGGACCTGCAGGACGAGCTGGGTCCTCAGGACCAGAGGGTGCACCTGCGTGGCACAGGAGACTTCGAGCGCTGCCGTCTGCTGCTCCAGCCGTTCCTCAACCGCACCAACGACACCAACACATCGCTGAACGGAGTCTACCAGCCGCCCATCGACTTCCCCAACAGCCAGTTCTACGGCTTCTCTGAGTTTTACTACTGTACTGAAGATGTGCTGCGCATGGGAGGAGACTACAACTCCACCAAATACTCCAATGCTGCTAAGGTACACTGACGCCCTGGAACGCTTTTACTGAATGTTACTGAAAGTTCACCATGTTCTTTTTCCATAGAATTAAAGGGATAGTTGTTGATCTTTCTGTCACCCACCCATTCTGTCATCATTTACTCACAGGTTTAGAACATCTTGAGTGTGTGTGTGTTTCTTTGTTCTGTTGAACACAAAGGAAGGCTCTGTTTCAGTTTCTGGTCCCCATTGACTTCCATAGGATATATATATATATTTTCATACTATGGAAGTCATCAAATGTTTGGTTAGGTTGGTATTTTGGATTCTTCAAAATATCTTCTTTTCTGTTCAACATCCCTTTACTATAAACTAAACCTTTAAAGCACAAAAAAGGACAGTCTGCTTCTGCTGAATGAAAGTGTGAACATGCTTTAAAATTTCTTTTTTTTGTGTTGCATGACATTCATTTAGAAGAAAGTAGAGGTGTGTGACATTGACAAAAAACACACATCTCAATATTTTCTGGGATTTTGTTAATAACGATGATTAGACTATATATAGCTCTATTTACCTTTATAAATGCAATTGTTTTTTTTTCCTAATTAAATGCCTATGTATCAATTATGATGTCAAATTACATTAAATCAATTATAATCAGAATAATAAGACGCTATAGGGCTGTTACCAATCAAATGAAATCAGTATCAACTAAATCCGGCTTTGCAAAAGAGGAAACAGAAGCCGGATAGATGCCGTTGCAAATGCAGAAGTAATGTTTTGATGTTTTAAAAATAAAGCTTTGATGATATATAAAATGATTTTGAACAGAGCAGAGAAGCGTAGCGCCATACACTAGTCCAAAAACAGATTAATTTATAGAATTTCTTGCGGTGTGTAGATCCAAAAATAGCTCAAAAATGACAAAAGGAGATCCACACACGAGAAATAGGCCAAAAAGCTCATAAAATGTATTGTCCAGAGGCCACAGATAAAGTGCAAGGTGTGCAAAACGTTTTTGGGTTGAACCCTTCATCAGTGTTGTGTGTTTCCAAGTGTACACCTGCGCTCATTTACAAGCTTATTACTGTAATTATTATAGTACACCGGACACTGACTATATAGGTGAACAAAATACAATAATACATGTGCACTGCCGTTCACAAGTTTGGGGTCGCTAAGATTTTTAATGTTTTTAAAAGAGTCTCTTCTGCTCACCAAAGCTGTGTTTATTTGATTAAAAATACAGTAAAAATTGTGAAATATTATTCCAGTTTAAATCAGCTGTTTTCTATGTGAATATACAGTAAAGTGTAATTTATTTCTTTGATCAAAGCTGAATTTTCAGCAGTCTTCAGAGTCACATGACCCTTCAGATATCATTCTAATATGATGATTTGATGATCAAAAAAAATTTATGATTATTATCAGTGTTGAAAACAGTTCAGATTTCTGTGGAAACGGTCATACATTTTATTTCTCAGTCAGGATTCTTTGATGAATAGAAAGTTCAAAAGAACAACTTTTATTTGAAATAGAATATTTTGTAACATTATAAATGTCTTTACTGTCACTTTTGATCAATTTAATGTGTCCTTGATGAATAAAAGTATTCATTTCTTTAACTTCTTTCCCAAAAAAAAAAAAAATAATTCTTACTGACCCCAAACTTGTGAACGCTAGTGTACATTATAACTAAACCCATAATCTATTCAAAGCTTTAAAAATAAGCATACCATAATATTCACATAATTCTCATAATTGTATCTCACAAAAACCATGCAATATGAATACAAATGTCACATGATTGAAATGCATCACAATGACATGATTTATAGTACATCTTTATCACTGTATAAATCGACAAATGTAAGTTATAATAATAATAAAATAAAAAACGTGCTGATATTTGGGGGAAAAGGCACTCTTTGTGTGATTGCTTAACTATATTATATGATATAAATAGCCTAAAAGGCAATACTCAATACGGGGGCGTTTTTTACTGCATTTTAATCGAGTAAATCACGCACTGAGAGCTAATCTGAAAAGGCCACATCACGCAGTGTTTGCACTCTCTAGGCCGGTTTTTGTTTGGTGTTTGCAAAGTGAGACATTCTCGATAATGTCAGATTTCACATCTCTAAAACAACAATTACGATATTATTGTAGATGATAATATCACACTCCCCTAGAAGAAAGCCATTTTTGGTCACAGCAAGCGTTTCCACGATCCCAGTGGGTAAAATTAAATTTCAAGATTATACTCTTGCTATTTTTTTATTTTTTTAAGTCTGCATGAAACAGAAGTTGCAACAGTCTTTTCTTCCCTATTGTGATGTATATCCAAGTGAAACAGCTTCTCGAGTAAGAAAACATGTCTTGACTTGATTTTGTCCATCAGGGACTTTAAAAACAAACAGCATGAACAACTCATTTTACTCCCTGAGTTTAAAGTTATTGACCTGATCCGTTTCATTTCAGAGTTACTGTGCCACCCAGTGGAAAACTCTGAAAGAGCGGTTTGATCGAGGTCTTTACGCCTCACACGCTGACCAGCATAGACTGAAGTAAGTTTAAAACACACAACCTTTATCCAGACAGTATTCACTCATTCACCTTCAGTAATATGTACATCATTTCAGTGATCAGTTTGGAGAAAGGTGTAAGCGCTCCTGTCTTCTGCAGGTACCAGTGCTTCAAGTCTGCGTGGATGCACGAGGTGCTCCACTCGGGTTTCGCCTTTCCAGCGGCGTACGAGAACCTCAGGACGGCTCTGCTGGTGTATGACAAAGAAGTGCAGTGGACACTAGGAGCCATTTTGTACCGCACACGTTTTCTACCTCTAAGGTACAATATTTTTCCCTAGATGACTTTAGATGTACCTTTTATATATACAGTACCAGTCAAAAGTTTGGAAACACTACTATTTTTAATGCTTTTGCAAGAAGTCTCTTATGCTCATCAAGCCTGCAGTAAAAAAAAAAAAAAAAAAAAACAGTAATATTATGACATGTTATTACAATTTAAAATAATGGTTCTCTTTTTTTAATATACTTTAAAATGTAATTTATTTTTGTGATGCAAAGCTGAATTTTCATCAGCAAGTACTCCAGTCTTTGGTGTCTTATGATCCTTCAGAAATCATTCTAATATGATAATTTGATACTCAGTTATTATCAATGATGGAAACAGTTGTGCTGTTTAATATATTTTTTTGGAATACTTTTTTCAGGATTCATTGATGAGTAAAACGTTAACAGCATTTATTCATAAAAACAGCATTTATTCAAAATAAAAACATTTCTAACAATATAAATCGTTACCATCACCTTTTATCAATTTAACGCATTCTTGTTGAATTAAAGTACTAATTTCTTAAAAAAAAAAAAGTTATTGTTCCCAAACTTTTGAACGGTAGTGCATATTGTTACAAAAGATTTCTATTCTAAATAAATACAGTTCTTTTAAACTTTTTATTCATCAAATAATCCTGAAAAAAGATTATTTATAAAAAAATATTAAGCAGCACAACTGTTTCCAACATTGATCATAAATCATCATATTAGAATGATTTCTGAAGGATCATAAGACACCAAAGACTGGAGTACTTGCTGATGAAAATTCAGCTTTGCATCACAAAAATAAATTACATTTTAAAGTATATTAAAAAAGAGAACCATTCTTTTAAATTGTAATAATATTTCATAATATTACTGTTTTTTTTTTTTTTTTTTTTAACTGCAGGCTTGATGAGCATAAGAGACTTCTTTCAAAAGCATTAAAAATAGTAGTGTTTCCAAACTTTTGACTGGTACTGTATATATATGAGGAAAATATTTTAAATATGAGGGAAGAACAAAACACTTAACTTGGTTAAGCTATTTAGGTGACAAAATTGTTTGGTGAAAACGCAAACTACAGCTTCATGTTTTTTGCAAAAAGTGCACAGAAAAACAGGTCCCATCACTTTTGGCCTCGACTCGACTTGTTTTGAGTCTTCTTTTCTTTTGAAACCAAAAAAATTGTAATGTTGTATACAGAATAACTGTTCAAAACTGCCATATTTTTTGGGATACATTACAAGTAACAGTAAAGAATATTTCTATAATATTTCAAATAAATGTTGTTGTTTTTTGGACTTTCTGAATCCTAAAAGAAAATGTATCACAGTTTCCACAAAATTATTAATCAGCACAACTGTTTTCAACCCTGATAATATTCAATATTTGAGCATCAAATCAGAATATTAGAATGATTTCTGAAGAATCATGTGACAAGACTGGAGTAATGATGCTGAAAATTCAGCTTTGATCACAGGAATACATTACCCGTACATTTAAAAATATATTCACATAAAGAATTTTTTTTTTTACTTTTCAGTATTTTCTGCAACATCAGCTAGTAAAATTATAGCATATATATTAAAATAATAGCCAACAGAATTCATAAACATAACATTTGTATGGGTTTATAACCCCTTTGCCCTGTAAATTAGCATCTTCCAACTGTCTCAGAGACAGACATGTAATGTTAGGTTTTTGCCACTTAATAATATTGTTTAAATATTGCACTTGTTTTAAAATTTTATTGCACATTTTATAGAGCCATAAAGAGTATTTGAAGTTAACCTTTTGTATTACTACTAACCATATTTACTCAAAAAAAAATCACATAAAAATGTTGTGTAGATCTGATGGATCTAGTTATGATGATGTTGTGACACGTTTTCTTGTCCATGGTTTGTTCAGGGACATCCAGCAGGAGAGTCTGAAGGGCTCTCACTCCCGCTGGCATCACAGCTTCTCCTTCATGAACAACCACTATCTGTTCCTGGCCTGTTTTCTGGTGGTGGTCCTGTCCATCTTCCTTTACCTGCTCCGTCTGAGACGCATACACAGCCGCTCCACACTCCACGTCCAGTGGCTGGAAGAGGGCCTGGGGTCACCTGACCTCCCCGTGTCCCTATAGGGCCCTGGAGCCTGTCCGTCAAACCACTGGCCAATCACTGGAGGAGGAGGAGATCAAAAACAAGTCCCTCTCCTACAATCATCATGTTGCCCCTCCCATTGGCCAGTTTTGCATTTTCCCAAAATGATTCGCAAAGGGATTCCGCATGACATTTTCAGTCGAGACCCGTGAACGTTTACTGTAATGTGAAGACTGCAGGACCGTGTCTGATCAGCAGTGATGTTTAGTTGTTTATTTATTGTGCGAGGAACGCTGAGGCTGCCTTTTTTGGATTTTCAATGTCACTATCAATGTGAAAGAGGTCACGTGCATCGAGTATGTGGTTTATATACTGAACTGAGTCCCCAGTTTGGATTTACATACATCAGCGTTCAGACAAGGTTCTGCCGGCTGCTGCCTCAACTCAAGACGCATAATTGAACATTTATCAAATGATTTGGTTGTGCCAAAGAGAAACGGATCGAGGTTCATTTTTAAAAGGACGTGTTTTAGACACTGAAGTCGGACTGCTTTGATATCATGATGGAAAGCTACGTCGTCTTGAAATCCCTTTAGATTGTAAAAACACAAACAGGCACATTTTAGAAAGTGTTGGTCTCCTTTTTTTTCTACCTAAACACTTTTAAAGGTTGTGCGAGATTCAGTGGTAAATATTACAGTGTTACAGTGTCCGAGGTACCGCTTCTCGCTCGTCTGTGAGTGTATATGATCGTGAGCATGTATGCGCACCTTGATATTTTTCTTTTCAAAGCCATCACCCGTCACACTTCACATGGAGGTGAAGCTGTAAATGTTATTTAAACACTCGATGATGAGAACCGGTGCAATATATTTCATGTTTTCTTGTCTTAGGGTTTAGATCATATCTTTCAGCTTACAATCACACTCGTGAGTCGTTTGCTCATGCTCGTGCTCCTCCAACACCACGTGACCGCAGACTTCTGGTGGCTAGAAACGTCAGTTCTGAGAAGTGTATTGATCACACGTTTGCATGCAATCACAATGAATTGGCTTTATGATTTAAAATGGATAAAATAAGCACAGTTGACCACTGGATTATATTCAAAGTATGAAGTCAGATAATAGTTTTGTGTGAGAGGTCGTTTCGGTCTGTTTATCACACATGACTTCAGAATATACTATAGTGCATGAGCCACTTTAAAGACACTAATGAAAATGATGACTTCACACTTTGTGTTCAATAGAAAGAAGGTCCAACGGGTTTGGAGCGACATGAGGACTATTTTCATTTCTGAGTGAACTTTCTTTTTTTATAAGAGAATTAATTTTTCAAGGTAACACACACTTAAAAGTGCTGGTTTGGGTCAAATATGGGCAAACCCAAACGTTGGTTTAATTTTTTAAACCCAGTGATTGGGTTCGTCCATTTTTGACCCAACCATGGGTTAAAACAAACCATCATGTTTTTTGTTTTTGTTTTTTTGAGTGCATTACAAGGCTTTTGTGGTTTAGTTAGGACGTATTATGACAGGATTCCGATGACGAAACTTCCATCTTAAAGCCATTTGGGAATGTTTGAATGAGTCAGTGCCCTGGATGAATGTGTCGGTTCATGCATTTCAGTGCAAATCCTCCATTTTTGACTAAAGAAAATCCTCTGACTTGGATGATGCCTCTCTTTGTATGGTCAGTCACTGCTGTATATTGTTGGTATCTGTGAAAACACAAGTACCATATTCACACAAGCTGTTAAAGAAACATCAATTTCTTTAATATCGCTGTTGTCGAAGATAAAGAGATTAATAATTAAACGGGTGTTTTGTGTTTTTGTTCCTCTTAAGGGTGCTTGCTGAAGTGAGAAACACATAGTCTTGTACTGAAAGACCCTTGACGAGAAGACTTTGTGCCGGTGGTTTGTTTACGATGTCCTCTGGACGGGGAGAGGTTGACCCCCTGCTCGTCTTCACTTCTCTCAGGGTTACTGACCCCTGTTTTCTCATTCTTATGTTACAAAACAAACCTGAGCACATGTTAGATGAGCAAACATGTGGTCTTCATCTGTCCAGTGACTCCACTTACGAAAACATTAGTTTTGTTAGTCACACATGTATTGTGTGAAGTCGGGTGATCTGCGTAGACCCCTGTGACGGGTGTGTTCAGGGGTCGATTTTGATGCTTTTTTTCTTAAAAGCTTACGGTTTCAAATTGTACGAACGTTTGCTGCAGGGAAAAGAGCCATGAAAGCAGCTTCGGGTCCACACACAGTCAGATGCTGAAAAGTCACATTTGGCTTTAATAAATATTTAGTTGTACTTCTGTCCAATATTCTGTTATACAACCCATTTGTCTGTTCTCTCTCTCTCTCTCTCGTTCTCTCTCTCTCGTTCTCTCCCTCTCTCTCTCTCTCCCTCTCTCTCTCTCGTTCTCTCTCTCGTTCTCTCTCTCTCGTTCTCTCGCTCTCCCTCTCTCTCTCGCTCTCTCGCGCTCTCTTTCTCTCTCTCAAATTCAAATGAGCTTTATTGGCATGACTTGTACAGTATTGCCAAAGCATTGGCCATTACATAAGCAATGAACAAAAAAAATCAATAGTCAATAGATCAATCAGTAAACAAATGCATGAATACATTTATACAAAAAAGAAAAAAAAAATATATACAACCCATTTGTCTGCTCTCTCTCTCGCTCTCTCTCTCTGTCTCTTTTCTCTCTCTCTCTCTCTCTCTTTCTGTCTCTCTCGCTCTTTCTCTTTTTTCTCTTTCTCTCGCTCACTCTCTCTCTCTCTTTTTCTCTTTATCTCTGTCTCTCGCTCTTTCATTTGATCGCTTTGCATGTTAACACAGAAACCCTCGTGAAAAAAAACGACTTCAAATTTATATTTAAAAAAACTATAGACAATATTAATGAAATAAAAGGCCATTTACTGTATATGTGTATCTAAAGAGAGAACTTTATAATAAATTTTTTTAATTTAATTTTAAGTAAAATCATGTTTTAACAATCCTTTATCGTTCTTAAAAGAAATGTTGACTGACAGACTAACGCACACGTACCTGATTGTAATTTTAATTGTTTTTCAATATTACATTTAAAATGATTTTTTTTTTAAAGTACTAAACTGCAACATCAACAAATGTGTAATTAATTTAAATACATGGCACAAGATTAGAAATAACATTAAGTTTTAATTACCATAAACTGTCAGTACATTTAGCAGTATAACCATCATTCAAAGACAATAGGTGTAATTATGAAATTATTAAAATGAATAATTACTTGTAATTAAGATGTAATTACTTAAGTGTGTCAAAAAGCACTCTAAACTTCAGATAATTACATTTACTTTAAATTTGAACTAAAATATGTTTTCATTACTTTTAATTAACATGCAGTTAATTGTCTGGAAACATTACATTCAGGTCACACTTACGTATATTCTTTATTTCCGTGATAATTACTCTTTTTCACAAGGGAAGAAGTCGAACACATGCGCTATAATGTGTTTGTTTAAATTCTGTAATTATAAGAGCTGTGAAATTAACCCTTCTTTAAAACGTAATTATCCCATAATGCATAAGTGCTGGCTGTATGTGTTTTTTTTGTTGTTGTTTTTTTTTTGTTTTTGTTTTTGCCTTAATTGTCTGATTTACTGCCTTTTTTTTGTATTATGTATGTAAAAAATCTGCATAAATATATATATATATATATATATATATATATATTTTTTTTTTTTTTACTTAATTATCCCTATAGTTCTCTACACTGTAAAAAATGATTTTTTGGTGAAGTAAATACTACTGAAAAAAACAATGTAATTTACATGAAAAAGTTAGTTCAGGCAAGAATTAAAAAAACTAAGTAAATTCCATATCAGTACTTAATTCAAGCGAGTAGAAATGAAAGCGTAAATATCAACTCAATAAAATTAAGTAAAAATTACTCAACTTTTCTGATACTGGGGTTCCCATCATGAACTGGACCTTGAATAATTAATGAGGTTAATTTTTCACTGGTTTCCAGCTGTATTTACACTGTTTTATCATTGCTTTTGTTGTCAGGATTAGTAACTTGCCATTTTGTGACATTTCGAGTAAATTTTCTGCTCAAAATGACACATTCAAACACAAAAATGATCCATCAAATGTTACCGTCATTGTGTATTGTCTACCAAGTATTGAGGTCTTTGCATTCACATGAGGTTTAACATCTGACATAATGTAGTATAAATTACTTAGATAATCTAAGTAAAGCACGCACTATAAATGACTGGTATAATTCAATATTATTGTTAGAGTGAAATGTAATGCAAAGGAAATTTCAACTAAATCGATATTAATCAACCTTTCACTAGCCAAGTTAAAATTACTTATTTTCTTTGTTACTTTCACTTAACTAGGTTAAGTAAAGTTTACTTAATTCCATATTCCAAGTAAATTTAACTTAAAGATTTCTAATTAAAGCTACTGATAAATATGTTTAGGTTTTTACTTGGCAAACTTTGTAAATTTACTAGCATTTTCTGAGTGAAAAAACTTAGCAAGCTTTTTTCAAGTAAATCCTACTCCACATTTTTTTCAGTGTATTATCAAAAGTCTTTTTTTTTGATAACATATTTATACACTATAATTTTTCCCTTAAAACTTAAAAAAGTGTAGCTAACTGAACTTTGCACTTCTTTAATGTTAAGCATTTTCAATGGATGACTCTTCAAAAGTAATTGTGAACAAAGAGAGTGTGTCAGAAACGAACGTTAATATAATCATATGAAAGCACATCTCAGACGCAGGCGTTTCTCGGCGCCGCCCTCTCAGTCCTCCTCAGAGATGTTTAATCTGCAGTCATCGAGCTCGGCACCAAACACATGTCGAACCCTATAAAACATCTCTAAGTGCACTCTAAAAAATGCAGGGTTGTTTTAACCCAATGCTGGGTCAAATATGGACTAACCCAACGTTGGGTTAAAAAATGCAATTTAAAAATGGACAAATTGCATTTTGGACAAAATCAAAAATGGACAAAAATGCAATTAAAAAAATGGACAAATTGCATTGGTTACATTAAAAATGTAACCCAACGGCTGGGTTTGTCCATTTTTAAATTGCATTTTTAACCCAACGTTGGATTAGTCCATATTTGACCCAACATTGGGTTAAAACAACCCAGCATTTTTTTAGAGTGTGAAATTATAACTTCTTAGATACAATATGCCTCATGATAAATTATTCAGCGGATCGATGTGTGACCCTGGACCACAAAAACAGTCACATGGGTCAATTTTTTGAAATTGAGATACATCATCTGAAAGCTGAATAAACAAGCTTTCCATTGATGTATGTTTGTTAGGATAGGACAATATTTGGCCGAGATACAACTATTGAACATCTGGAATCTGAGAGAGCAAAAAAATCTAAACATTGAGAAAATCTCCTTTAAAATTGTGCATTTATATTCACGATTGTGCTGCATTCACTCACAAAAATAAGTGTTTCATATATTTACGGTAGGAAATTTACCAAATATCTTCATGGAACATGATCTTTACTTAATATCCTAATGATTTTTGGCATAAAATAAAAATCGATAATTTTGACCACAAATATACCCGTGTGACATTCGACTGGTTTTGTGATCTAGGGTCACATATTAAAAAACAGAAATGATGGACTATGTACACAAGCCTGATACACTAACGTATCGTGTGTTCAGTTGGAGGAGTGTGTGTCTGTGAAACTGCTTGGATACACACGTCCAGCGTTTGAATGGTCTGCTTGTTTGCTTCATGTTGTCTGACTGAATCATATGATCTGCTCACATGAGAGGAACTGATGAGGATCATTGCTACGGTAGAAGTAATGTGACCTCTTAAAAGCCAACAATCTAGCTTCACTAATATTGTAAAGTTGTTGATCATTTGACAATGAAGCATTAGGCCCTTATACCAAACATTCTCTCTACCCTCGTGAAAAAGAAGTGCGCTTAATAGTATTGAATGTAATAAAAGGTCCATATTAAAGTACATTTTAAATCATGTTTTAATAATCTCTTGTGCTTTAAAAGTATCACTTATTCTGCGTTTACTGACACATGTAAAGTACCGATTATGTCGATATAAACTAAATTACAAATATATTTAAATACATGACATACAAGTTTCAGTAGAAATGACATTAAAGTATATTTTAGCTTGCCATGAATGTTTGTCAGTATGTTCGGCAGTACACTTTAACCATATTTCAAAGACAATAGAATAAGCAATTATAGTTGCTTATTAGCATGCATATCACTAGGATATTGGCTGTTTGTTAGCACTTATAAAGCACATATTAATGCCTTATTCTGCATGATCATATTCTACATCCCTTAATCCTACACAGTAGCTATACCTAAACTGTAATATTAATAAACAGTAATTAGGAGTTTATTGAGGCAAAAGTCATAGTTAATAGTTAGTTGATATGAAATTACATATAAATATGTATGTGTAAATCTTAAGTGGGTCAAAAAAGCACTCTTGGTTCAACTAATTGATTTTAATATAGGCTACATTTAATCTAACACATTTTCATGTAATTAAATAACATGCCGTTAAGTGTCCGAAAAACATTTAATTTAGTTTGCACTTAAGTATATTCTTTTAAAGTAGGCTAAATGATTGATGTAATAAGTACTCTTTTTTTTTTAAAGTATGCTGAAGTGTATTTTTTAACAAGTGTGATTATTTCATCCCTGAACTCATTCATAAGTGCACAGGAGCACAAACCGGACTGCCATGTTCAAATGTTTCTTGTGTGTGTGCGTTAGGAGGACGTCTGGTGAAACCCAGATTCCCTGTATCATAGTCACAAAGAGAGCAGATAGAGAGAACATGGCGAACTGATCTTCAGATCCTTTCTGAGAAAAGACACACCTAAACTATCACTCTCTCACAGATGGAGCAATAATATATCTATAGATATCATGTGCGGAATGTAAATCATAAGAGCTGCACTTAACATCAGCGAAATGCTGAATAATTACAGAAATAACTAGATATTTCAGCTTTGTTTAGGAAAGAAAAGATATGACTGTCTTGAGCGAATCATTCTGTTGAATCGGTTCTTTTGAATGGTTCTCTCAAGATGATTTACTAATGGCTTTTAAACCATTTATGAAGGGTTTTTAGGACTCAAACTACATTAGGAAGGGATAGTATGTTGGAATCACCACCGTAACTAAATAACCAGTGCTGTCAAATCGATTAATCGCATAGGCCTACATAAAAGTTTGTGATATAATTATAATATCACACACGCGCGCGTTCACTGAAACGAACCGTCCGAATGAACCGTATTTCTAAATTCATTCAGACTTGCCAAAAGAGGAAGGATCAGTTAAAAAGAAGAAATAGATTAGAATAGGCTACATTAAAGGGATAGTTCACCCAAAAATTCTGTCATCATTTAATCACCTTTAAGATACTTTGAAGAATGACAGTAACCAGTTTCTGGTCCCCATTGACTTATGGTATTTTCCTACTATAAGTCAATGGGGACCAGAATATCTTTGATTACCAACATTCTTCAAAATATCTTCTTCTTTTGTGTCCAAGACAACATAGAAACTCATACACAGTTAAGAACAACTAACGTTATTACGTTAGAGGGTGAGTAAATGATGGCAGAATTTTCCTTTTTGGGTGAACTATCCCTTTAAATAATACACCCTAATCACAGACCAATTTCCAAACAAGACAGAAAACACTCCCGAAAAGAAGAATCACTCAAAAAAAAAAACTTTCCCAGATCAATGTACTTTTTATTGGTAACATCAGCTTTGAGCCCCACCTTCACCCGTTACCGCTCTCACAGTTTGGCGCGCGACCGCTGCGTCACGGTGACATCACGGCGTCGCTGAGATGACGTTGTCGGCAGTGGTGGTGATAGTGATGTGCGCGCTCGCGTTGCCGCTTCACATCTCCGCGTATCATCAAGCGTGGGTTTAACGCTTCCAGCGCATGGAGTTGCGCAGCGACGCGGTCCTGGCGAGTGTGGAGATGTCGGAGGTGAACAGCGACGGCGGGGCGTCGGAGGGCGACGAGGATTACGAGAGTTTGCCCGCTCACGCGTCGCTGGGCACGCACATGACAGCGGGCGCCGTGGCCGGAGTGCTGGAGCACACAGTCATGTACCCCGTGGACTCGGTCAAGGTAACTCAACACAACATACACACATTCACTAACACGTGTCAGATGTGCTGTTAGAAACCCTGTCCAGCTCACGCGACGTATAAACTCAAGCGTACTTTCAAACAAAAGTTAGAGTAGACCAGCATGGCAAACCTCTTGATGACTCAAACCTTCTCCAAACAACAAACCAAGTTAAACCAGTACAGTCGGCCATGCTTTTTTGCTGTGTGAATGACCACTTTACTACATTTCAGCAGTGAAAAGTTGCCTTTAGCATCAGTTGTACTGTGTGCTTCACTGACAGCTGCTCAAATGACCTTCACTGATATATCTCTCTCTCTAAACTCGGTCTTTTCAGGTGTCAGGTAATGCACATGTTTAGAGCTTAGTGAATACAAACACTGTGTGCTGCTATAGTGTACTAACTCTCACAATAAAAGCTGCAAGTCATGCTTTTATTGCATTAATTCATGCATGAGTCATCTTTATCAACCTAGTACAGACATTCCTTGTGAAAACAAGTGAGCTTGGTTGTATTGTTTACTTCACAATGATAGTTTACTTCAAATCTTAAAAGTCACTCGCTGCCTTAAATTAAGTACAATCAAGTTGGATGTTTAAATAATTTCAACTTAAATCACATTAAACTTATAAAAATAGTTGAAACTTGTATAGCTTAAAAAGCTGAAAATTGCTTCACTTATTTTGATGAGTTGAAGCCATGTAAGAAACTTATGCTGCCATAATATTATTCTTTGCGGTGTATATAATTGTACTGAAATAAAAGGCTAATTAAAGAGAGAACACTTTCATGACTGTTTAAGTAGCCTACTTTTTTTTTTTTAAGTGCACTTTGTAATAGTGATAAATTAAAAGTTTTACCCTAAAGTACATTTTAAATCATTGTTTTCATAGTCTTTTAAAGAATGCAGTTTTAACTGTAGTGTGTTATTCAATATTACATGTACAGTTAATGTATTTTAAATGTACTAAATTGCAAATTCATAATTACAAATGTGTATTTTTTTTATACTCGCATACAAATAAGCATATTTTAGTTGTATTATAAATGCTCGTCGGTACATTCGGCTGCGCAGTTTAACTATAAATTAACAATAGGGGAAATTATGAAATTACTTTTACAGATCTATTGAAGTGGGTCAAAACAAGTTCAACTAATTGCGTTTAATAATTCAAACTAGCATGCAATTAGGTGTCTGAAAACATTACTAGTAAGTTTTAGAAGTATGCTAAAGTGCACTTCCCCAAAGCCTTGCCCTTGAGTAATCTGGGTGTAAGTGGGTCAAGACCATAATGCTGCTAGTTTATGGACCTTTGCTGCGGCGGAAACTTACAACCTGTTAGTTAGC